>NC_091993.1:43677615-43748777 GCF_044704955.1 Pristiophorus japonicus | reverse complement strand
CTGTACCAAGGGGTGGTGGGCGCTGGGTTTGTGCCCACAGCAAGTCCTCAATCGCCACTGGGCTGTCGGGGAGGGAGGGGATCTGACAGAAGATAGACCCTTCCCCACAGGGAGTAACACCCCTCCCCCCACCACTGCCAGTTTAATGTGGGTGGGCCCGGGGGGATTGCAGCCAACCTGCTCATAGGAGGTGGGGGGTTCATTTAAATATTATAATGCGGCTGGCGTGCCTCAGATTTAACCTCCATTGCAAATGTAACTCTGGCTGGTCGGGTTTCTCGGGCCTCGGGGAATCAACCAGCGAAAGTGCGGCGAGACCTGCTGGATCCAGGAGGTAAGTGCCGATCCAGCATCCCTGCCTCACCCACACCCCCGCCCCGTGATGGGAGACCTCCCCCAAGGCCTCCAATCCACCCCCGAGGGCTCCCATCCCCCCTACCCCACAGGCCTCGCATTACCCCCATGTGGCCGACAAATCCCCTCCTCCCCCGAACTTTCCGATTACCCCACGAGGCAACCGATTCTCACCTCGCCCCCGCCCATCCCGGCCTGCCATCCTTACAATCCCCCTCCCCCGATGCCCTGCCCAGAATTATTGCCCCCTGCCCAGATGCCCCGCCCAGGATCACTCCCCCTCCCCCTCCCCCATGCCGCGGCCAAATCCCTTCCCCCCACTTTCCCCCTTTTGCCTATTTTGGGTCTGCGACTTTCAGTACTTTAGACTCATTTCCAAACACAATACGAACGCATACATTACAATAATTTTGTTCTGATGGTCCCTAATACATGTAGAGGTATCGCATCGCCTTGGCTGCTTTCGTTCTGACATCTTGCTGGTGATCTGACAGCAAGGCAATAATCTGCTCACAAATCTGAGCTGCAGACTGTGATGTGTAATAATGCGGTGGGGCATTGTACATGAGGAAAGCGAGGAATGTCAGTGCGTTCCCTCTGACCGCAGGAAGCACATTCCTTAGGAAGGCGGCACAGCTCCTTATGTACAAGGGGATCTGGTTGTCCAAGTCTTTGGCAATGTGCCTGGAGATGTTCCTTAAATAGTTCTCATAATCCAGGGTGGTGTTCTCCGAGGAAAGTTCTTGGAACATCTTGGATATGTTTGCTGACTCCATTACTGGAGCGTAGGAATTCAGCACGGATTTTCAGACGTTGGTGACTTCAATGCTCTCAGCGTTGAGATGTAGCAGCAAGCGGATCAAGGTGGACTTGATGTGCTCCATATGTGGAGGGTTCATTTCCACACTCCCA
The DNA here is from genome assembly GCF_044704955.1 of Pristiophorus japonicus. Classification (NCBI taxonomy): domain Eukaryota; kingdom Metazoa; phylum Chordata; class Chondrichthyes; family Pristiophoridae; genus Pristiophorus; species Pristiophorus japonicus. The sequence continues at coordinate 43,747,511 of NC_091993.1, read as the reverse complement.
AATCTTATTAGCTTGCCAAGAACGTTAAACGCCGCAGCTCTCATTGTCTCATGCTGATGTTCCAAGTAAGGCTGAACTGCCAGTGCCACATCACCAAGAATGGGATTTGTATAATCCTCCTGGAGCTGACCCAGAACTTTGCACATGCTCGACATTGCCTCAACTGCAATGAGATTCTCGGGTTTCGACTTCTGGTCAATCACAGATAACATTGTGGACAACAGTTTGGTGCAGTACGTGTCTATCTGTTAAGAAGCTCCAATTGCAGCATTTCCCAAATCTTGTACCGCGAGCCATTGGACAATTGGGGACACATCAAGCAAGCATCGAAACAAACTCTCCAGAAGGGTATCCATCAGCAACAAGTCCCACACCACAGAATGATTTAAAAGCTCCCCAAAGAAGGCAGCTATTGTGATCCTCTGACTCTCTCCTATGTTGATAAGGCAAGGAGTGAGTTGCTCCACAATGCTGATCAGATGCGGGGCAGCACACGCGGTCAATGTGCTTGCCAGCAGTGTAACCCCCTCATGGTGCTTTCTTGGGCTCACAATGAGATCCCAACCTCCCATTTCTCTCATGATGCGATCATCTCCCTTTCCCTGTGACAGGACAGCTCGAAGAATCTCAGCTGAGTAATGGCAAGCGTCGGCATCATTCAGTCTTAGAGCAGGGCCGAAGGTGTTCCCAGCCTTTGGAATTGTCAGAAAGTTGGTCGGAAAGCGAACCCAGACACTGAAGCTGAGATGAATCAGAAGGGTGCTGACTAACTGGGGGTAGAGAATGTTTATCACGTGCCCTGAGTCAGGCTCACACACCACATCACGAAGAGCACAGAGGACAGCTAAAGATTGCTGAGTTGCTGAATCTTTTGTATCTGTTACATGGCAATATCTGCCGACGTCATACAATGATTTGATGTTGTTCAGTAAGAATTTGGCCGGTGCTAATGCATTACGTGTCAGGAGGGATCGCCATATGTCACGAATATATCCATCAAATGGAATGGGGTAAGTGAGGAGAGCGGACAAAACTGCTGGCAGATGGTGTGAGGCCAGAATGGAGATTGAATGCATCACTGCATTTCTCACCCGCAGCTCAGTAATTGAACGCAAGTGACGGCTCAATACTTTGATTGTTCCCCAAACGTCTGCAAGGGTGGCTCCACGTGTTGTAATGAGGACATTTGTCACAATAGAAGCTGTGCAGGAAATGTTCCGGTGCTTGTCTGTCAGCCCTTTAAAGACCGTGAAGAGTAGAGTGTTCAACTGCTCATAGGCTATGCACTTGGATAAAACGTTACCGACAGCAGTGCACGTTTGAAAGAGGGCCTGACTGGTAAATTGCTTCAATCCGCCTTTGATGGCTTTCAGATGCTCCACTTCCTTATCTTGATGACCCACTGGAAAGCCTTCAAGGTGTAACTGGATATGAAGCAATCCATACAAGCTTTTAATGGCTGCCTTCCTTACAACATGCGATGGATCTGCACATTGAAGCCCCACACATCCAATAATCCTCACCAAGTTATGGGATGGCACCTTATTGCTAACTTGCAGTTTCTCCAGGTAAGATGTCACCAGCTGTAAAGTGCTCTCCATTGCCTTTTCTCGCTCATGGTCCCGTGTGGATTGGATCTCAGTCTCCATGGTTTTAAATACAGAATGAAGCCCATCAGGAGACAGATCCAAAAGTAAATATTGCTTCAGGAGATCCTGCACAGAGGCCATTGTGTCGGTGTGAAGCTTCTGTCTCTCTGCCATGTCCATGTTTGTACTTTGGTCGGCAGTGCTGCTCTCCCAATCTGGCAAACTGAAGACACGATTCAAACAGATGCTAATCATCTCAGTCTCACTGCTCAGTGAAGGCTGCAGTTTGATGAGGGCTGCACAGGCGTCCATGGCAGACTTTCGAACCCAAGTGCTCAATATCTCCTTTGGTTCGGCAGTGATCAGCTCCTGCATGCAGCTCAGCAATTCTGCCTTCTGCTCAGAGTGTAGGGTGGGTGTTCTTCGCTGGGTTGGAGAGCTTTGGCCAACAGTGTCACAGTGTTTGTCAAACTTAATTTCAGTGTCAAGTCCTTCACCTTGGATTTCAGTCCAAACATCTTGGTGTTGAAAAGGCCCAGCACATTGTGCAGAATGTCGGTCTCGATTCTGGGCTGAATGAGGTCCCGAGGACAACGTGACATAATCTGCCCATAGCATAAAATGAGCGTGCTTTTCACTTTCATTATGTGATTGTCAAACTGGTGAAAGGAACTTGATATGCACAAATGATTGAACTCCATGAAAGCCTTCAGTGTGGTGAGCGTGATGTCTAAGTGTGTTACAGCACAGTCACCAATTCCAGCGGCTACCCTGTCTCTCTCGAAATCTTCATTGTGCTCAACACTCTGAAGCATCTGATGAAGACTTTTACTGACGATGTCTTTGTCTTGGGTCAGTCGGAGCACTCTCCCTAAACACTTGTACAGAAAAGCCCTCTCTGTTGGATACAGGCGATAGGTGTGAATGCAGTGGGTCATTTCTGCAATGAGCTGGGTGATCCACACCTTATCCGCGATTACCTCCAGAGTCTGGGACACAACCCCCAACAGTTTCTCTTCCCACTCATTCTGGAGATTGGGCTTCTCTGAATTCTCCTCCAGAAAGTTACATAACATTGGGAATTCCTTGTCCCATACTCTCACTGTTGCTGGGTGGATGTCCATTGCCAGGAGATATAGTAAGCCCAGAGCAGGAACACCTCTGCCTTTTCCATGGCACAGAGAAGAAGACACAATCAATAGCCACGTCAGCAGTGTACGATGCTCAGGAAGATTTGGATAGTCCTTGTAATTAAGAACAAATTGTGTATTGCTGGCCATCAGTCTCTTTATTCCAACGCAATATGAGGAACCACAGACTATTGTAAAGGCTTCAGTGTACTTTACTGTGATCACAAACTCCAGTAGGTAGGACCAGAGGACATCACCAATCGATAAAGTTCCCACCATCAATTTCAGCAATCCTTCGCACTGTCTCCTTAAATCCTTATCCGTAACCACAGCCGCCATTACGCTGCAGAACTCCTCTTCGCTTTCAGTACTCTCCTCGTTCTCCTCGGTGGGCAGAGCACACTGTTGGATGATAAATTCCACCAGCTGCTTTCCTCCCTCTCGCTCCAAGTAATTGTGACTGGCCATGGTGTATATTACCTGGGCAAGGAGTCCCTTCACTCTGTTACTCCCAGTTAAAAGTGATCGTCGCACACAATTCAGAATCTGATCCTTCTGCCAAATTTTTGCCTAACTATGTCCTTTTGTAGGCTTCTTGTGTCCTCCTCACACATTGCTTTTCCTCCCATCTTTGTATCGTCAGCAAACTTGACTATGTTACACTCGATACCTTCTTCCAAGTCATTAATATAGATTGTAAATAGTTGTGGTCCCAGCACTGATCCCTGCGGCACTCCCCTAGTTTTTGATTGCCAACCCAAGAATGAACCATTTATCCCGACTCTCTGCTTTCTGTTAGTTAGCCAATCCTCTATCCATGCATATATATTACTCCCAAACCCCTGAACTTTTATCTTGTACAGTACCATTTTATGTGGCACCTTGTCAAATGCCTTCTGCAAGTCCAAATACACCAAATGGACTCCAACATTTTCCCAACCACAGATGTTTGGCTAACTGGTCTATAATTTCCTGCTTTTTGTCTGCCTCACTTTTTTAAATAGGATCATTACATTTGAACTTCTCCAATCAGTTGGGACCTCCCCAGAATCCTGGGCATGTTGGTAAATTACAACCAATGCATCATCTATCCCTGCCATTACTTCTCTTGAGACCCTAGGATGCAGACTCTCCACTGTGATGGATGTCGTGCACGAGTTCAATATGATGCACTCGATCCACTTCGAGTATGCATCGACTACGATCAGGAACATTTTCTCCATGAACGGGCCCGCATAGTCTACGTGAATGCGTGACCATGGCCTGGTGGGCCAAGGCCATGGGCTGAGTAGAGCCTCCCTGGGGGCATTGCCCAGTTGGGCACACATTGTGCACTTGCGAACCCAGTGTTCCAAGTCTGAGTCAATCCCCGGCCACCATACATGTGACCGGGCAATGGCCTTCATTAACACGATGCCAGGGTGCTCGCTGTGGAGTTCCCTGATGAACGCTTCCCTTCCTTTCTGGGGCATGATTACCCGGCTGCCCCATGACAGGCAGTCGGCTTGAATGGAGAGCTCATCCATCTGTCTCTGAAACGGCCTGACTTCCTCGGGGCACGCCCTGTGTGCAGGCGCCCAATTCCCAGTCAGGACACATTTCTTTATCATGGATAGGAGGGGGTCCCTGTTGGCCCAGAGTTTGATCTGTCGGGCTGTGATGGGGGTGCCCGCAGTGTCAAAAGCCTCAACGGCCATGACCATCTCGGCGCTCTGCTCCGACGCCCCCACGGTGGTGGCCAGTGGGAGTCTGCTGAATGCGTCAGCGCAATTTTCGGTGGCTGGCCGGTGCCGTATGGTGTAGTCATACGCAGCCATCGCTGTATGCGAGCTGACGCGTTAGCGTTGACAACCTTGGTGTCAGACAACAGGGATGTTAACGGCTTGTGGTCCGTCTCTAGCTCGAACTGTCTGCCGAAAAGGCACTGGTGCATCTTTTTCACACCGTACACACACGTGAGTGCCTCCTTCTCGATTGTGCCGTATCCATGCTCTGCCTGGGAGAGCGACCTGGAGGCGTAAGCCACCGGTTGGAGTCGGCCGTCATCGTTACCCTGATGCAATACACACCCAACTCCGTAGGATGACGCATCGCATGTTAAAACCAGTTTTTTACAGGGCTCATACAAAGTCAACAGTTTGTTGGAACACAACAGGTTCCTCGCCTTATTAAAAGCCCGTTCTTGACAATCCCCCCAAAACCATTCACAACCTTTATGGAGGAGCATGTGTAACGGCTCCAACAATGTGTTTAAGTTCAGCAGAAAGTTCCCAAAATAGTTCAAAAGTCCCAGGAATGATCGCAACTCCGGCGTGTTGCCGGGACTGGGCGCCCGGCGAATCGCCTCAGTTTTTGATTCAGTGGGACGGATCCCGTCTGCGGCAACTCTCCTGCCCAGGAACTCGACCTCTGGGGCCAAAAACACACGCTTGGCCTTTTTCAGCCGCAAACCTACCCGATCCAATCGACATAGCACCTCCTCCAGGTTGCGGAGGTGTTCCTCGGTGTCTCGACCCATTATAAGGATGTCGTCTTGGAATACGACCGTTCCAGGGATGGACTTGAGCAAGCTTTCTATGTTTCGCTGAAAGATAGCCGTTGCTGAACGAATGCCAAACGGGCACCTGTTGTAGACAAATAATCCTTTGTGCGTCATGATGGTGGTCAGAAGCTCCTGAGTCATGTAGGCCGAAGTGAGGTCCAGCTTCGTGAACAGCTTACCACCTGCAAGCGTGGCAAAGAGGTCCTCCGCTCTCAGAAACAGGTTTTGGTCTTGCAGCGACACTCGGTTGATGGTGGCTTTGTAGTTGCCACAAATCCTAACCGAGTCATCTGCTTTGAGGACGGAAACGATGGGACTTGCCCAGTCGCTGAATTCAATGGCCGAAATTATGCCCTCTCTGAGCAGCCTGTCCAGTTCACTTTCAATTTTCTCACGCATCACGTACGGCACCGCTCTGGCTTTGTGGTGCACTGGTCTGGCGTCCGGAGTGATGCGTATCACTACTTTAGTGCCCTTGAACGTACCGACACCGGGTTAAAACAGTGACTCGAATTTTTGCAAGACCTGCGAGCATGAACTTCGCTCCACGGATGAAATGGCGTGCACAACCCACATTTCCAATACATCTCAGCTAGCCAACTCCTCATCAAAAGTGCGGGGCCATTTCCCGGAACAATCCAGAGTGGCAGCCAGTTCTGTAATCCATTATGCGTTACCATCAAGTTTGCGCTACCCAGCACTGGGAAGATCTCTTTGGTGTTCATACGTAGCTGCGTCTCAATGCGTTCCAGTTTCGGCTGCTAGCTCTGTGTGACCATAGTCTCTTAAACTGTTGGGCGCTCATGAGAGAATGGCTAGCTCCCGTATCCAGCTCCATGTGCACCGGGGATGCCATTCAGTAAGATTTTCATCTTCATTGGTGGCGTTTTAGTGTATGAGCTGTGGACGTCAGCTACATGAACTCTCTGAACTTCCGCATCCATGGTTGTTCCCCAGGCCTCATCCTGCATTGCATACCCCTCGTCTGGTTCCTCTGTCTCGCAGACTAGCCTCGCTACTGCCTTTTTGCACATCTTGGCCAAGTGTCCACTGACATTACAAATCCTACAGGTGTAAAGCTGGAACCTGCAGCTTTTGGCAGTGTGTTATTGCTGTTAACAAAAGGACTATTCCCAGGCATTCCTCTCTGATGGCCCGTTTAGCTGTTTCAAAGCACTCTGAATGGTCCCATCATGGGATGCATTGTTCCTCGTGATGGCATGAATTGCCGATCCCCTTTCCATTGTCCCTGTTGTGGGCCCACCCTGGAGCTTGTTGCTGCCTGGGCAGTGTTGAATTTCCCTTGCCTGTCTGCCTGGGTGGTGTCGAATTGCCCTTGCCTGCCTGCGGTTCTGTGTTCTGGGTTCTGTATCACTTTACAATATTAACTCCCTGGTTCATCGCAACGTTAAAACCAGGGCTGCATGCGTAAATTAGCTTGGTCTCCTCTTCCCCTGCCATAAAGGTCTGAGCTATCAACGCTGTCCCTTCTAATGTCAGGTCCTTGGTCTTTATAAGCTTCCTGAAAATGCCAGCATGATTAATGCCCTCAATGTAAAAGTCCCTTAATATCTCCCCCCTGCAGGCATCGGAGAACTTACAGAGACTGGCCAAACGCCGCAGTTCCGCCACCAAGTCCGAGACGTTTTGACCCTCCAGACGCCGGTGAGAGTAGATCCGGTGCCAGGCCATGTGTCCGCTACTTGCCGGCTTGAGATGCTCACTGATCAGCTGGCTGAGCTCTTCGAAAGACTTGTCCACTGGCTTTTGGGGTGCGAGCAGGTCTTTTATCAGCGCATACGTCTGTGCACCACAGCTGGTCAGTCGATGCTCCCTCCGCTTGTCAGCCGCTGTCTCTTCCAGCCAGTCCTTTGTGACAAAGCTCGGCTGGAGTCTTTCCACAAAGTCGTCCCAGTCCTCCCCCACACAGTCGCGTTCCTCTGTGCCACCGGTGGCCATCCCCGTGGTTCGGTGATTCCCGTTTCTCGTCGCCAGATGTAGTGTCTCTGCACCTTGTTACAAACTCACATGAAGCATGTATATATCAGACACGGTCATTCTGTGACCTTCACTTTATTCCCAGGACCAAAGAGTGCTGACCCTGGATGGGACCTTCCCTTTGAGAGCTGGAAACTCAGGTGAGGAGTGTCTCCGGCAAGCTCGCCCCCTGTGGTCAGGGTGTGCATTTCAGGGGTACAGGTACAGTGTGCATGAGTTACAGTTACATAATATTGTCATTGCAAGATGGTGAAATACATGACAGTGTCCAGCGGATTTATCCGCCTTTAGTCCCATTATCTTACTGAGTACCGCCTCCTTAGTGATTGCGATTGTGTTAAGTTCCTCCCCCTCTATAGCCCTTTGACAATCCACTGTTGGGATATTGTTAGTATCCTCTATCGTAAAGACTGACACTAAATATTTGTTCAGTGTTTCTGCCATCTCCGTGTTCTCCATCCCTAATTCCCTGGTCTCATCCTCTAAGGGACCAACATTTTCTTAAACCACTCTTTTCCTTTTTATTTACCTGTAGAAACTCTTGCTATCTCTTTTTATATTTTGTGCTAGTTTACTTTCGACTATCTTCCCTTTCTTAATCATTTTTTTAGTCATTCTTTGCTGGCTTTTAAAAGCTTCCCAATCTTCTCACCTCCCACTGGTTTTGGCTACTTTGTATGCCCTTGTTTTTAATTGGATACTGTCCTTTATTTCTTTAATTAGCCACGGATGGCTATCTTTTCTTTGACACCCTTTCCTCCTCACTGGAATATATTTTTCTTCAGAGTTGTGAAATATCTCCTTAAATGTACGCCACTGTTCATCAACAGTCCGACACTTTAATATATTTTCCCAGTCCACTTTAGCCAACTTTGCCCTCATACCTTTATAGTCTCCTTTATTTAAGCTTAGTACGCTGGTTTGAGATCCAAATTTCTCGCCCTCTATCTGAATTTGAAATTTAACCAACCTTTCCTCGGAGATTATTTATCAATCCTGTCTCATTACACAGGACCAGATCTAAGATAGCCTGCCCCCTGGTTGGTTCTGTTACATACTGCTCAAGGAACCCGTCCCTTATGCACTCTATGAACTCTTCCTCAAGGCTACCCTGACCAATTTCATTTGTCCAATCAATATGGAGGTTTAAATTACCCATGATTATTGCTGTTCCCTTTTTACAAGCCCCCACTATTTCGTGGTTTATGCTCCGATCAACAGAGTTGCTACGGTTAGGGGGCCTATAGACTATGCCCACCAGTGACTTTTTCCCCTTATTATTCCTTATCTCCACCCAAACTGTTTCAACTTGCTGATCATTTGAGTCAATATCGTTTCTCACAATTGCAGCGATTCCATCCTTTTTCAACAGAGCTATCACATCTCCTTTTCCTTTCTGTCTGTTCTTCCAGATTGTCAAATACCCCTAATATTTAGTTCCCAGTCTTGGTCACCTTGCAACCACGTCACTGTAATGGCTATCAGATCACACCCATTTGTATCCATTTGCATCTATTTTGAAGATGCATTCACTGACCATGACCGGTGGTCTGAGGCCACGAACCTTCTTTGGGCACTGAAGCCGGGTGGTGGGGGATGGGGGAGGGGGGTGGGCGATATAGTGACGGCCTCGGTGATCTGGTCTCACATCATTCCTCCTGGAAGGCCTCCTGGCCCCTGTGGGTAGAGGGCCTGTCTTGCAGTGTTGACCCCCTGTACAAAGCTGGAGTGCTGCGTGTGAGACCCTGTGTGCCCATTCCCGGGCTTACTGAACCATTTGTGTTAGTGCTGAAGCACTTTGCCCATTATTTTGAGGTGCTGAAGACTCATATAGTAATAGGGTAATGAAAGAAAGGGTAGGGCCTATTAGAGACCATGAGGGTAATCTTTGTGTGGAAGTGGAAGATGTTGATAAGGTTCTTAACAAATATTTTGCATCTGTTTTCACAAAGGAAAGGGGTAATGCAGATACTGCTATCAAGGAGGACTGTGATATTCTGGATGAAATAAATATAGTGAGAGATGAAGTATTAAAGGGGTGAGCAGCTTTGAAAGCAGATAAGTCCCCAGACTTCGATGAAATGCATCCCAGGCTGTTGAGCGAAGTAAAAGAGGAAATAGCAGAGGCCTTGACCATCATTTTCCAGTCCTTTTCAGATTTGGGCATGGTGCCAGTAGATTGGAGGACTGCTAATGTGATACCCTTGTTTACGAAGTGAGAAAGGGATAGGCTGAGTGATTACAGCCCTGTCAGCCTAACCTCAATGGTGGGAAAATTATTGGAAAAAGTCCTGGAAGACAGGATAAATCTGCATTTGGAAAGGCAAGGATTCATTCGGAACAATCAGCATGGATTTGTTAAGGAAGGATCGTGTTTGACTAACCTGATTGAATTTTTTGAGGAGGTAACCAAGAGGTTCAATAAGGGCATTGTGTATGATGTAGTGTATATAGAACTTGCAGAGCCTTTGATAAGGTCCCACATGATAGACTGGTCATGAAGGTTAAAGTCCATGGAATCCAGGTCAAAGTGGCAAGTTGGATCCAAAATAGGCTTGGAGGTAGGAAGCAAAGTGTAATGGTTGATGGATGTTTTTGTAACTGGAAAGATGTTTCCAGTGGGGTTCCGCAGGGCTCAGTACTGGGTCCCTTGCTTTTTGTGGTATATATCAATGATTAGATTTGAATATAGGGAGTATGATTAAGAAGTTTGCAGACAACATTAAAATTGGCTGTGTGGTTGATAATGAAGAGGAAAGTCATGGGCTGCAGGAGGATATCAATCTACTGGTCAGGTGGGCAGAGCAGTCGCAAATGGAATTTAATTCAGAGAAGTGTGAGGTGATGCACTTTGGAAGGCTAATATGGAAAGTGTATACACATTAAACGATAGGCCACTTAATAGTGTAGATGAACAAAGGAACCTTGGAGTGCTTGTCCACAGATCACTGAAAGTAGCAGGCCATGTGGATAAGGTGGTTAAGAAGGCATAAGAACATAAAAACATAAGAAATAGGAGCAGGAGTATACCATACGGCCCGTCGAGCCTGCTCCGCCATTCAATACGATCATGGCTGATCCGATCATGGACTCAGAGCCACCTCCCTGCCCGCTCCCCATAACCCTTTATTCTCTTATCGTTCAAAAAACTGTCTATTTCTGTCTTAAATTTATTCAATATCTCAGCTTCCACAGCTCTCTGAGGCAGTGAGTTCCACAGATCCACAATCCCCTGAGAGAAGAAATTTCTCCTCAACCAGTTTAAATGGGTGTCCCCTTATTCTAAGATTTTGCCCTCGAGTTCTAGTCTCCCCGATCAGTGGAAATTGCTTGAAGCTATCATTAAGGAAGAAATAGCGGGACATCTCGATAGGAATAGTGCAATCAAGCAGACGCAACATGAATTCATGAAGGGGAAATCATGTTTAACTAATTTACTGGAATTAATTGAGGATATAATGAGCATGGTGGATCGAGGTGTACCGATGGATGTGGTGTATTTACATTTCCAAAAGGCATTCGATAAGGTGCCACATAAAAGGTTACTGCAGAAGAGAAAGGTACGCAGAGTCAGAGGAAATGTATTAGCATGGATCGAGAATTGGCTGGCTAACAGAAAGCAGAGAGTCGGGATAAATGGGTCCTTTTCGGGTTGGAAGTCGGTGGTTAGTGGTGTGCCACAGGGGTTGGTGCTGGGACCACAACTGTTTACAATATACATAAATGACCTGGAAGAGGGGACAGAGTGTAGTATAACAAAATTTGCAGATGACACAAAGATTGGTGGGAAAGCGGGTTGTGCAGAGGACACAGAGAGGCCGCAAAGAGATTTAGATAGGTTAAGCGAATGGGCTGAGGTTTGGCAGATGGAATACAATGTTGGAAAATGTGAAGTCATCCACCTTGGAAAACAAAACAGTAAAAGGGAATATTCTTTGAATGGGGAGAAATTACAACATGCTGCGGTGCAGAGGGACCTTGGGGTCCTTGTGCATGAAACTCTTTTTGGAGTTCACCTGCAAAAACATAAAACATTAAACCGTGCCACCCGACCTGGGTGACACACCAGACATTTACAAGGCCCCTTTTTTTCTTTTTTTTTTGGGGCGCTAAAATCAAATTTTTTCCGGTGCCCCCTATAAAAGGGAAGGGGACACTAAAAGCACCGGCAATTAAAACAAATTAAACTTTAAAACATAAAATCAAATTAAAATTTGGTTGCCGGGCGTGATGATGCACTCCAGTCCCTCCGGTGCCCACCTCTCGCGGAAGGCCGCGAGTGTACCGGTGGACACCGCGTGCTCCATCTCCAAGGACACCCTGGACCGGATGTAAGAGCGGAAGAGAGGCAGGCAGTCAGGTTGAATGACCCCCTCGACCGCCCGCTGCCTGGACCGGCTGATGGCACCCTTGGCCGTGCCCAGGAGCAGTCCTACGAGGAGGCCTTCGGACCTACCCGCTCCCCTCCGCACAGGGTGCCCAAAGATCAGGAGATTGGGACTGAAGTGCAGCCAGAATTTCAGGAGCAGCCCCTTCAAATAATGGAACAGGGGCTGCAACCTTGTGCACTCAATAAAAACATGGAACACGGACTCCTCCAGACCGCAGAAATTGCAGGCGGCCTGGGAGTCCGTGAACCGGCTTAAAAATTTATTGCACGGCACTGCTCCGTGCACCACCCTCCAGGCCAAGTTCCCGATGAATAGTGGGAGGACCCCTGCGTAGAGTGCCCTCCATCGGGGACCCCCGCCTCCTCCGGATGGCAAGATGGTACGCCATGGCGTGTCCGGACGGCCGGCGAGGATGGCAAAGTTGAGAGTGTGCAGGAGCAGCCCGTACAGGAAACCCCTCCGCGCGGAACTGAAAGGCACGGAGGGGATTTCCCCGAGGCGGCTCAAGTTGTGAGGCGCCGGCCCCCGAGGGAGGTTCCGGGGTTTGGCGCCGATGAGGAATTCCGTCCGGACGGGGGTCAGTTCGGACGGGATCTCCCCACGTGCTTGAGCCTCCTCGATGCACCTAACGGAGTCAGGGCCCAGAGCTGTTTTTAGTGACTCGATGGCATCGGCCGCGTGGCGGACGTTGGCAGAATTTAGGCGCCGCGCCAGCGTGTCTGGCGCCATCCAGCCCGCTCCTCCGCCATCGAGCAGGTCCCTGACCCTGGTCACCTCACCAGCCACAGCCCTCTCTTCCGACCGCCACATAAAACCTTGGTCGTGGAGGTACGGATTCCCGAGCAGCGGCTCCTGCAGGACGGCCGCCACTCCAGCCAGCGGAGAGCTGCGCTTGGTGGAGACTTTGTTCCTGACCCTGATGAGTTCCCTGTAAAAGACAGGCAGCTCCCGGAGGGCGGTCCTGGCACCCCCCAAGTTCACAAACAGGAGCTGCGTGTCATAATTGAGGTCGCGCTGCTGGCGGAAGAAATACCTTGTGCATGAATCCCAAAAAGTTAGTTTGCAGGTGCAGCAGGTAATCAGGAAGGCGAATGGAATGTTGGCTTTCATTGCGAGAGGGATGGAGTACAAAAGCAGGGAGGTTCTGCTGCAACTGTACAGGGTATTGGTGAGGCCGCACCTGGAGTACTGTGTGCAGTTTTGGTCACCTTACTTCAGGAAGGATATACTAGTCTTGGAGGTGGTACAGAGACGATTCAATAGGCTGATACCGGAGATGAGGGGGTTACCTTATGATGATAGATTGAGTAGACTTGGTCTTTACTCGTTAGAGTTCAGAAGGACGAGGGGTGATCTTATAGAAACATTTAAAATAATGAAAGGGATAGACAAGATAGAGGCAGGGAGGTTGTTTCCACTGGTCGGGGAGACTAGAATTAGGGGGCACAGCCTCAAAATACGGGGGAGCCAATTTAAAACCGAGTTGAGAAGGAATTTCTCCTCCCAGAGGGTTGTGAATCTGTGGAATTCTCTGCCCAAGGAAGCAGTTGAGGCTAGCTCATTGAATGTATTCAAATCACAGATAGATAGATTTTTAACCAATAAGGGAATTAACGGTTATGGGGAGCGGGTGGGTAAGTGGAGCTGAGTCCACGGCCAGATCAGCTATGATCTTGTTGAATGTCGGAGCAGGCTCGAGGGCCTAGATGGCCTACTCCTGTTCCTAATTCTTATGTTCTTATGAAACATCTTCTCGGCATCCACCTTGTCGAGCCCCCTCATAATCTAATATGTTTCGATAAGATCACCTCTCATTCTTCTGAATTCCAATGAGTAGAGGCCCAACCTACTTGATCAACCTTTCCTCATAAGACAACCCCCTCATCTCCAGAATCATTCTTGTGAACCTTCTCTGAACTGCCTCCAAAGCAAGGGGATTCAATTGTAAGGGGAATAGATAGGCGTTTCTGCTGCCGCAACCGAGACTCCAGGATGGTATGTTGCCTCCCTGGTGCAAGGGTCAAGGATGTCTCGGAGCGGGTGCAGGACATTCTGAAAAGGGAGGGAGAACAGCCAGTTGTCGTGGTGCACATTGGTACCAACGACATAGGTAAAAAAAGGGATGAGGTCCTACGAGACGAATTTAAGGAGCGGGGAGCTAAATTAAAAAGTAGGACCTCAAAAGTAGTAATCTCGGAATTGCTACCAGTGCCACGTGCTAGTCAGAGTAGGAATCGCAGGATAGCGCAGATGAATACGTGGCTTGAGCAGTGGTGCAGCAGGGAGGGATTCAAATTCCTGGGGCATTGGAACCGCTTCTGGGGGAGGTGGGACCAGTACAAACCGGACGGTCTGCACTTGGGCAGGACCGGAAACAATGTCCAAGGGGGAGTGTTTGCTAGTGCTGTTGGGGAGGAGTTAAACTAATATGGCAGGGGGATGGGAACCAATACAGGGAGACAGAGGGATACAAAATGGAGACAGAAGCAAAGGACAGAAAGGAGATGAGTAAAGGTGGAGGGCAGAGAAACCCAAGGCCAAAAATAAAAAGGGCCAATGAACAGCAAAATTCTAAAGGGTCAAAGTGTCATAAAAAGGCAAGCCTGAAAGCTCAGTGCCTCAATGCGAGGAGTATTCGGAACCCAGGAGAGGGCTCTGAGCTAGTTAGAGTGGGTGAGAGCGCAGATGAAAAGGACCCCAGGAAAGAATACAAAAGGCAGGTGGCAACAGAGCAGAGTAGCACTGGGGTAAGTGTAAACCACAAGGTGATAGGAAGGGACAATATGTATGAATATAAAGGGGCTGCAGGAGGGGTCAAAACTAAAAATCATTGTTTAAAAGCTAGTATTAAAACACTCTACCTAAACACACGCAGCATTCGAAATAAAGTAAATGAGTTGACGGCACAAATCATGACAAATGGGTATGATTTGGTGGCCATTACAGAAACGTGGTTGCAGGGTGGCCAAGACTGGGAATTAAACATACAGGGGTATCTGACAATTCGGAAAAATAGACAAGAAGGGAAAGGAGGTGGGGTAGCTCTGTTAATAAAGGATGATGTCAGCGAGATGTCAGTGAGAGATGATATTGACTCGAATGAACAAAATGTTGAATCATTGTGGGTGGAGATTAGAGATAGTGAGGGGAAAACGTCACTGGTGGGCGTAGATTATAGGCCCCCAAATAATAACTTCACGGTGGGGCGGACAATAAACAAGGGAATAATGGAGGAATGTGAAAAAGGAACGGCAATAATCATGGGGGATTTTCACCGACATATCGATTAGTCAAATCAAATCGCACGGGGTAGCCTGGAGGAGGAATTCATAGAATGCATACAGGATTGTTTCTTAGAACAGTATTTTACCGAACCTACAAGGGAGCAAGCTATCTTAGATTTGGTCCTGTGTAATGAGACAGGAATAATAAACGATCTCTAAGTAAAAGATGCTCTCGGAATGAGTGATCACAGTATGGTTGAATTTGTAATACAGATTGATGGTGAGGAAGTAGTGTCTCAAACAAGCATACTATGCTTAAACAAAGGGGACTACAGTGGGATGAGGGCCGAGTTAGCTAAAGTAGACTGGGAACATAGACTAAACGGTGGCACAATTGAGGAACAGTGGAGGACTTTTAAGGAGCTCTTTCATAGTGCTCAACAAAAATATATTCCAGTGAAAAAGAAGGGCGGTAAGAGAAGGGATAACCAGCCATGGATAATCAAGGAAATAAAGGAGAGTATCAAATTAAAAACCAATGCGTATAAGGTGGCCAAGGTTAGTGGGAAACTAGAAGATTGGGAAAATTTTAAACGACAGCAAAGTATGACTAAGAAAGCAATAAAGAAAGGAAAGATAGATAACGAAAGTAAACTTGCGCAAAACATAAAAACAGATAGTAAAAACTTTAACCGATATATTAAAAGGAAACGAGTGACTAAAGTAAATGTTGGTCCTTTAGAAGATGAGAAGGGGGATTTAGGAATGGGAAATGTGGAAATGGCTGAGACCTTAAACAATTATTTTGCTTCGGTCTTCACAGTGGAAGACACAAAAACTATGCCAAAAATTGCTGGTCACGGGAATGTGGGAAGGGAGGACCTTGAGACAATCACTATCACTAGGGAGGTGGTGCTGGACAGGCTAATGGGACTCAAGGTAGACAAATCCCTGGTCCTGATGAAATGCTTCCCAGGGTATTCAAAGAGATGGCGGAAGTTATAGCAGATGCATTCGTTATAATCTACCAAAATTCTCTGGACTCTGGGGAGGTGCCAGCGGATTGGAAAGCAGCTAATGTAACGCCTCTGTTTAAAAAAGGGGCAGACAAAAGGCAGGTAACTATAGGCCAGTTAGTTTAACATCTGTAGTGGGGAAAATGCTTGAAGCTATCATTAAGGAAGAAATAGCGGGACATCTAGATAGGAATAGTGCAATCAAGCAGTCGCAACATGGATTCATGAAGGGGAAATCATGTTTAACTAATTTACTAGAATTCTTTGAGGATATAACGAGCATGGTGGATAGAGGTGTACCGATGGATGTGGTGTATTTAGATTTCCAAAAGGCATTCGATAAGGTGCCACACAAAAGGTTACTGCAGAAGGTAAAGGTACGCGGAGTCAGCGGAAATGTATTAGCATGGATAAAGAAATGGCTGGCTAACAGAAAGCAGAGAGTCGGGATAAATGGGTCTTTTTCAGGTTGGAAATCGGTGGTTAGTGATGTGCCACAGGGGTCGGTGCTGGGACCACAACTGTTTACAATATACACAGATAACCTGGAGGAGGGGACAGAGGGTAGTGTAACAAAATTTGCAGATGACACAAAGATTAGTGGGGTAGCGGGTTGTGCAGAGGACACAGAGAGGCTGCAAAGAGATTTAGATAGGTTAAGCGAATGGGCTAAGGTTTGGCAGATGGAATATAATGTCGGAAAATGTGAAGTCATCCACCTTGGAAAACAAAATAGTAAAAGGGAATATTATTTGAATGGGGAGAAATTACAACATGCTGCGGTGCAGAGGGACCTGGGTTGCCTTGTGCATGAAACTCTTTTGAGTTTGCCTTGTGCATGAATCCCAAAAAGTTAGTTTGCAGGTGCAGCAGGTAATCAGGAAGGCGAATGCAATGTTGGCCTTCATTGCAAGAGAGATGGAGTACAAAAGCAGGGAGGTTCTGCTGTAACTGTACAGGGTATTGGTGAGGCCGCACCTGGAGTACTGTGTGCAATTTTGGTCACCTTACTTAAGGAAGGATATACTAGCCTTGGAGGGGATACAGAGACGATTCACTAGGCTGATTCCGGAGATGAGGGGGTTATCTTATGATGATAGATTGAGCAGACTGGGTTTTTACTCGTTGGTGTTCAGAAGGATGAGGGGTGATCTTATAGAATAATTTAAAATAATGAAAGGGATAGACAAGATAGAGGCAGAGAGGTTGTTTCCACTGGTCGGGGAGACTAGAACTAGGGGGCACAGCCTCAAAATACGGGGGAGCCAATTTAAAACCGAGTTGAGAAGGAATTTCTTCTCCAAGACGGATGTGAATCTGTGGAATTCTCTGCCCAGGGAAGCAGTTGAGGCTAGCTCATTGAATGTATTCATATCACAGATAGATAGATTTTTAACCAATAAGGGAATTCCAATAAGGGTTATGGGGAGCGGAACTGAGTCCACGGCCAGATCAGCCATGATCTTTTTAAATGGCGGAGCAGGCTCGAGGGGCTAGATGGCCTACTCCTGTTCCTAATTTTTATGTTCTTATCCTTTTTTAAATATGGAAACCAAAACTGTACTAAGTACTCCAGGTGTGGCCTCACCAATACCCTGTATAACTGTAGCAGGACTTCCCAGCTTTTTTATACCATCCCCTTTGCAATAAAGGCCAAGATTCCATTGGCTTTCCTGATCACTTGCTTGACCTGCAGATTAACCTTTTGTGTTTCTTGCACAAGTACCCCAAGACCCCGCTGTACTGCAGCACTTTGCATTCTCTCTCCATTTAAATAATAACCTGCTCTTTGGTTTTTTCTGCCAAAGTGCATGACCTTACACTTTCCAACATTATACTCCATCTGTCAAATTTTTGCCCACTCACTTAGCTTGTCTATGTCTTTTTGCAGATTTTATGTGTCCTCCTCACACATTGCTTTTCCTCCCATCTTTGTATCGTCAGCAAACTTGGCTATGTTACACTCGGTCCCTTCTTCCAAGTCGTTAATATAGATTGTAAATAGTTGGCGTCCCAGCACTGATCCCTGCGGCACACCACCAGTTACTGATTGCCAACACGAGAATAAACCATTTATCCCGACTCTCTGTTTTCTGTTTGGGAGCCAATCCTCTATCCATGCTATTATATTGCCCCCAACCCCATGAACTTTTATCTTGTGCAGTAACCTTTTATGTGGCACCTTGTCAAATGCTTTCTGGATGTCCAAATACACAACATCCACTGGTTCCCCTTTATCCACCCTGTTCATTACATCCTCAAAGAACTCCAGCAAATTTTTCAAACATGACTTGCCCTTCATAAATCCATGCTGACTCTGCCTGACCGAATTTTGCTTTTCCAAATGTCCTGTTCTTGCTTCTTTAATAATGGACTCCAACATTTTCCCAACCATAGATGTTAGGCTAACTCGTCTATACTCTCCTGCTTTTTGTCTGCCTCCTTTTTTAAATAGGGGCATTACATTTGCAGTTTTCCAATCTGTTGGGACATCCCCAGAATCCAGGGAATTTTGGTAAATTACACCCAATGCATCCACAATCCCTGTCGCTAATTCTCTTATGACCCTAGGATGCAATTCATCAGGTCCAGGGGATTTGTCTGCCTTTTGTCCCATTATCTTACTGAGTACCACCTCCTTAGTGATTGTGATTGTGTTAAGTTCCTCCCCGCTATAGCTCCTTGACTTTCCACTGTTGGAATATTGTTCGTGTCCGCTACCGTAAAGATTGATACAAAGTGTTTTCCTTTACTGGCCAAGTCATAGAATATAAGAGCAGGGAACTTATGCTTCAATTCTATCATACTTTGTTTCGGCCACAGCTGGAGTACTGCATGCAGGAGATTTACAAGGATGCTGCGTGGAATGGAGAATCTTAATTATGAGGACAGATTGGATAGGCTGTGTTTCTTCTCATTGGAACAGAGAAGGTTGAGAGGAGACCTCATTGAGGTGTACAAAATATTGAGGGGCCTGGACACAGTGGATAGTAAGGGCCTATTTCCATTGGTGGAGGGGTCTATTACGAGGGGGCATAGTTTTAATGTGGTTGGTGGAAGGTTTAGAGGGAATTTGAGGTGGGCGGGGGGCTTCTTTCTGCAGAGGGTTGTGTGGATCTGGAACTTGCTGCCTGGAAGAGTGGTGGATGCAAAAACCCTCACCACTTTTAAGAGATGGTTGGATGGGCACTTAAAGTGCCGTAACCTGCAGGTTTACGGACCTCGAGCTGGTAATTGGGATTAGACTGGATGACCTATTGTTGGACGGCACAGATATAATGGTAAGTACTGCGTGGAATAGAATACGGCCAGGGTGATCTCCTGGAGTAGTTTCGATCACCTGGATGGGTCGGAGAGGAATTTTCCCAGATTTATTCTGCCTAAATTGGCCTGGGTTTTTATCTGGTTTTTGCCTATCCCAGGAGATCACACGGCTCCGGTTGGGATGGAGTGTAGAATGTTTCAGTGTAAGGGGTGTCGCAGTTGTGTGCGGTGGACTGGTTGGGCTGGGTGCTCTTTGCCTTTCCGTCATCATTCATAGGTTGAGATGTAACCTTTAGGGCTGCTGACCAAGGGCTATGCAGCTCTTTGTCGGCCAGCGTGGACACGATGGGCCGAAATGGCCTCCTTCTGCGCTGTAAATTTCTATGTTTCTATCTTTCTAAAACATTGGTGGGAGTTGTCTATTGGCGTCCAAACAGTAATGGTAATGTAGGGGACGGCATCAAAGAGGAAATTAGAGAAGCATGTAACAAGGTTACTGTGGTGTATGCAGCACTCAAATCACTGACTCTACACAGTCTGGTGTTGTAGTAACTGCTGCGACCTTAGTCGTTTATTGTGTAACTCCAAAGTGCCTCTCAGGTGTGGTGGGCAGCCTTTTATACTCTGTCTTGCAGGTACTTTCGGCTCTCCCACCACAGTGCCCTCTGTGGCACATCATTGTAACTATACATAAAATGTACCAGGACAATACATAACATCTCACTCCCCGCCGGCAGTTCCACAAGCACATTGCCGGTAAACTCGGCCTTGTTCGTCCTGGTTGATTTGTGTCTGTCAGTCCATGACCATCCATTTCCCTCTTCTCCCCCCATGTAGAGATGATGCTTGCGAACCGGTGCAAGCATGTGGTATTTGCAGACCTTACATGGGTGATGAAGTACACAAGCATAATCTCCAGCAGAAAGCAGGTATACCTAGACAGTACATTTGTGCAGTACATTTGTGCAGTACCTATGGATGCTTTGAAGAGTTACATCAAAAGGTTGCAGGTACACTGAGCAGTTATTTAATCCCCGCTCCACTGGGTGACGTATGGTGGCGGCAGACTGCCCCTTTTTGCCCGAGGTAGTGGGCTGAGCTGAGACAGGGTATCGCAACTAGTGCGTTGCCTCTGTTCTCAGAAAGTAGTCACCTTTGCGGCTCATCTACAGCCGCTGAACCATTACATGAATCACATGAAATCGTAAATCGCATTAATCCATTAGTCATGTTAGTCACAGATCTATTAACCCTTTTACTTGAGCATTGTGATACTAACTCTTTTTGTCGATCATATCAATAATTTTAAACACAGTAGTCATTTCAGCATCAAAATATTAACTCTTGTCATAAATCACGTCATCATACAAATCACATTAATCATTTTGACTCACTCTTGCTCTTACAAAAGTCTCTTGGTGGGGACCGCCAACGTTGTAAGGCTCCCGGGTACATTTCTCTTTTAAGACGCCATCTTGTTTTTCCACGATGTTTCCGCAGGGGGGGCCGCCATTTTCGGTGCTGTGCTGGTCCTGCCTCTCTCTCTGCACAACTCTGCTGCCACGAGGCTCGCCGCCATCTTAACTTCTTCAGCAAGGTCATTACTTTATCATCACCAGTTCTAGGTTGCTCGTCCAGTACTCTGTGGCGGGCTCGGCCCAGTGAGTCTTTATCTTCCTGACGAAATGCAGCGCACACTTGTTGACAGAGCAAGCACCAAGTATGGCCCATGTAACCTTTTGTCTCGACTGGCTCAGAACATCCCACAGCGCCTACATCCTGCACCTTCTCCCGGGCTGCTGAACAGGAGACCCTGCAGGCCACGGCCACAGAGCGGCACCACCCGAAGGCCCCGGGTCCAGGTCCGGGTCCTTTCCCCGGTTCCTTCGGCCCTGCGGGGGTGCAAGAGAGCCAACTATCGGCCGGTGATGTGACGGCCGGCCGGGTGCCGGGTGGCCCCGCTGTCCGTTGGCAGCGTGAGCGGGGCAGAGGTCGGTCGCCAGTTCCTTTGGAGGAGGCCTGCTCTGCCTGTGAACGTGGGGAACAGCGGTCTGTGAAGGAATGAAGTCTTCCCAGCTCCCACGGACCTTCCCCATCCATCTCCTGCCGAGTAGCGTCGGCCCATCGCCTGCATTGATCCACAAAGGTAAACCGTGCGTCTCGCCACCGTGACATACCTGCACATCCGCTCTGCCAAGAACAGGTATCAGCTCCTTGGTGTAGGTACGTAGCTTCGCCGTGACCGGGACCAGCTTGGGTCGTGCCGCTGGGCTGATCCACAGTTTCTCAAAAGTTTCCCGACTCATCAGTGACTGACCCGACCGAGTGTCCACTTCCATACTCACTGGGACTCCATTAATCTTGACTTCCATAATCACTGGGGCCGAATCGTTGGTACAAGTATACAGTCCAAACGCTTCATCTTCTTCTACCTGCTCCTCGCTGGATAGTGGATCATCTACCATCTCCTCAGCCACACAGTGAGTCGTGGTTCTTTGGCACATACACTGAAGGTGGCCTTTCGTGTGGCAGGTTTTGCACGTATACTCCACAAACCTGCACCGGTGAGCCGCATGGCTTCCTCCGCAGTGCCAGCATGGTGCTACTCGATTAGCCCACCTCAGCGAACTCTTGAGTTCCAGGACCCTGAGGTCCGTGCTCTCTGCCCTGGGCAGAGTCACGTACTGCAGTTTTGTCCGTGATGGGCGCTATCCTGTGGATAGCACCTGCCGGGTTCGAGACCGTGTGGATCATCTGCTTAGTGCTGCAAGTTGAGGTCATATATGCCCGGCTGATGTTGATAGCTTGCTGCAGGCTGACTGTAGGTTCAGTGGCTAACAGCTTGTGAAGGAGACCCTCATGGCCAATCCCCATAACAAACACGTCTCGCAACGCCTCGTCAAGGTGTGTGCCAAAATCGCACGGCGCCGCAAGTCTCCTGATGTCCACAGCATATTTGGTGACATCCTGGCCCTCAGGTCTGCAGTGGTGGTAGAATTTGTGCCTGATCGTTTCTGTTCGTCACGAATGAGTTCAATCAGCTGCTCATATGACCTGTCCTTGGTGTTCGCGGGTACCAGCAAATCCCTGACAGGACAGTAAACCTCATCGCCACAACTGGACAGCAATATCGACTTACGCTTCTCTCTCAGTGCGATCGTGTTCCCCGTCAGGTCGTTTGGTATAAAGTAGTACTCGAGCCTTTCCATAAAGGCGTCCCAGTCATTACCCACTGTAAAGTCCTTTCGCGAGCCCAGAGTAGCCATGGTTGCGTGAAGCTCGTCCGTGTCCTCGTCGCCAATTTGTGGTGTATGTAGCACTCAAATCACTGACTCTACACAGTCTGGTGTTGTAGTAACTGCTGTGACCTTAGTCGTTTATTGTGTAACTCCAGAGTGCCTCTCAGGTGTGGTGGGCAGCCTTTTATACTCTGTCTCGCAGGTACTTTCAGGTCTCCCACCACAGCGCCCTCTGTGGCGCACCATTGTAACTGTACATAAAATGTACCTGGACAATACATAACAGTTACTACAGTAATCGTAGGTGACTTTAATCTACTTATAGACTTGCCCAACCAAATGAGTAGTAATACTGTGGAAGATGAATTCCGGGAGTGTGTACGAGATGGTTTTTTAGACCAGTATGTTGAGGCGCCTACTAGGAAACAGGCTATCCTAGATTGAGTATTGTGTAATGAGAAGGGATTAATTAACAGTCTCCTTGTGTGGGGTCTTTTAGGGAAGAGTGTCCATGACATGATTGAATTCTTTATTAAAATGGAAAGTGAAGTCGTACAAACCGAAACTAGGGTCCTAAATAGAAACATAAAATTCTGACGGGATTGGACAGGTTAGATGTAGGAAAAATGTTCCCAATGCTGGGTAAGTCCAGAACCAGGGGTCACCGTCTAAGGATAAGGGGTAAGCCATTTAGGACCGAGATGAGGAGAAACTTCTTCACTCAGAGAGTTGTGAGCATGTGGAATTCTCTACCACAGAATGTTGTTGAGGCCAGTTCGTTAGATATATTCAAAAGGGAATTAGATGTGGCCCTTACGGCTAAAGGGATTAAGGGGTATGGAGAGAATGCAGTAATGGGGTACTGAAGTGCATGATCAGCCATGATCATATTGAATGTTGGTGATAGCTTGAAGGGCCGAACGGCCTACTGCTGCACCTATTTTCTATGTCAACAAAAGGAAACTCCGAAGGTATGAGGAATGAATTGGCTATGATAGATTAAAAGGCATGATGATGGATAGGCAATGGCTAACATTTAAGGAACGAATGCATGAATTGCAACAGTTTATACATTGCTTTCTGGCATAAAGACAAAAAAGGAATAGTGGCCCAACCATGGCTAACAAAAGAAATTAAGGATAGTATTGGTTCCAAAGAGGAGTTATACAAAGTTGCCAGAAAAAGTAGCAAGCCTGAGGATTGGGAGCAGTTTAGAATTCCGCAAAAAAGGACCAAGAGATTGATTAAGAGGGGAAAAATAGAGTATGAGATTAAACTTGCAAGGAACATAAAAACTGACTGCAAAAAGTTTTTACAAGTACGTAAAAAGAAAAAGATTAGTGAAGACAAATGTAGATCATTTACAGTCAGAAATGGGAGAATTTATAATGGGGAGCAAGGAAACGGCAGAACAGGTAAATAAGTACTTCGTTTCTGTCTTCACGGAAGAGGACACGAATAATGTCCCAGAAATGCTAGGGAATCAAGGGTCGAGTGAGCAAGAGGAATTAAAGGAAATGATTATTAGTAAGAAAATAGTGCTGGAGAAACAAATGGGACTGAAGGCCGATAAATCCCCAGGGCCTGATGATCTGCATCCCAGAGAACTAAAAGAGGTAGCCATGGAAATAGTGGATGCATTGGTTGTCATCTTCCAAAATTCTATGGATGATGGAACAGTTCCTGCAGATTGGAGGGTGGAAAATGTAACCCCACTATTTGAAAAAGGAGGGAAAGAAAAAACAGGGAACTACAGACCAGTTAGCCTAACATCAGTAGTAGGAAAAATGCTGGAGTCTATTATAAAGGATGTGATAACGGGACACTTGGATAATATCAACGGGATTAGACAAAGTCAACATGGATTTATGAAAGGAAAATCGTGTTTGACAAACCTACTGGAGTTTTTTGAGGATGTAACCGATAGAATAGATAAGGGAGAACCAGTGGATGTCGTGTATTTGGATTTTCAGAAGGTCTTTGATAAAGTTCCACATAAGAGGTTAGTGTGCAACATTAAAGTACAAAGGATTGGGGGTAATATATTGGCATGGATTGAAAATTGGTTAACTGACAGTAAACAGAGAGTAGGAATAAATGGGTCTTTTTCGGGGTGGCGGGCAGTGACTAGTCGGGTACTACAGGGATCAGAGCTTGGGCCCCAGCTATTCACAATATATATAAATGATTTGGATGAGGGAACCAAATGTAATATTTCCAAGTTTGCTGATGACACAAAACTAGATGGGATTGTGAGTTGTGAGGAGGATGCAAAGACGTTGCAAGGCGATTTAGATACGTTGAGTGAGCGGGCAAACACATACATGGCAGATGCAGTATAACGTGGATAAATGTGAAGTTATCCACTTTGGTAGGAAAAACATAAAGACAAAGTATTATTTGAATGGTGATGGCTTGGGAAGTGTCAATGTACAGAGGGACGTGAGTGTCCTTGTACACAAGTCATTGAAAGCAAACATGCAGGTGGAAGGCAAATGGTATGTTGGCCTTCATTGCAAGAGGATTTGAGCACAGGAGCAAGGATGTCTTACTACAGTTATACAGGGTCTTGGTGAGACCACACCTGTGTGCAGTTTTGGTCTCCTTACCTAAGAAAGGATATACTTGCCATAGAATGAGTGCAGTGAAGATTCACCAGACTTGTTACACTCACAATAGATGGTCAGACTGAGTACTGTGTGTAATGTGTGACTTTAGCTCTTTTATTAAGGTTCCAGAGTGCAGGTCCCTCGTGGGTGGCCTGCTTATATACTGTGCTCCCAAGGGATCCTGGGATCCTTTGGGACTCCAACAGGTAGGCCCTCTGGTGGTCAGGTGTGACGCAGGTATTTGAATGCGGGCAGAGACATTTGTATTAATCCCTTTGCCCTCCGAGAATAGCGATATGAGCGGCTTGTGGTCAGTTTCAATCTCGAACTTGAGGCCAAATAAGTATTTGTGCATTTTTTTTACCCCGTAAACACACACCAGAGACTCTTTTTCAACCATGCTGCAGGCCCTTTCGGCCTTGGAGAAACTCCTGGATGCATATGCAACTGGTTGCAAAATTCCTGATTCATTAGCCTGTTGTAACACACACTAACCCCGTATGACGACGTATCGCAAGCGAGCACCAATCGTTTACATAGGTTATGCAGGACAAGCAGTTTCTTTGAACATAATAAGTTTCTGACTTTCTTAAAGGCAGCCTTTTGTGAATTACCCCATACCCAGTCGTCTCCCTTGCGCAGTAGCGCATGTAGGGGTTCTAGCAGGGTGCTTAACCCAGGTAGGAAATTACCGAAATAGTGAAGGAATCACAGGAATGACTGCGGCTCCGTCATGTTCTGTGGTCGCGGCGTGTTCTTGATGGCCTCCATCTTGGCGTTGGTGGATCTGATGCCGTCTGCTGCGATTCTCCTTCCTAAGAATTCGACGTCCTGTGCCAGGAAAACATACTTCGAGTGTTTCAAACTGAGCCCCACGCGATCCAACCGACGAAGAACCTCCTCCAGATTCTTCAAGTGCTCCATGGTGTCCCAACCTGTAACCAATATGGCGTCCTGGAAGACCACTGTGCAAGGAACCGACTTTAGCAGTCTTTCCATGTTCCGCTAGAAGATCGCTACGGTCGACCGAATCCGGAATGGGCACCGGTTGTAGATAAACAGACCTTTGTGCGTGTTGATGCAGGTGAAGCCTTTCGAAGTCTCCTCCAGCTCTTGGGTCATGTAGACCAAGGTCAGTCCTGCTTGGTGAATGACTTCCCTCCTGCCAGGGTCACGAATAGCTCGTCTGCCTTGGGTAGCGGGTACTGGTCCTGCACCGAAAAATGGTTAATCATTGCCTTATAGTACCGCAAATTCTAACCGCACCGTCCTCCTTGAGTACCGTAACAATCAGATTGGCCCAGTCGTTGAATTCCACCGGCATGATGATGCCTTCACGTTGCAGTCTGTCCAGCTCGATTTCCACTTTTTCTCACATCATGTACGGTCCTGCCCGAGCCTCGTGGTGGATGGGTCGCATACCGGGAACCAAATGGATCTGCACTTTCGCTCCCGAAAGGCTTCCAATGCCTGGCTCGAATAAAGAAGGGATCTTCTTAGAACCTGGGTACATGCGGTGTCGTTGACGGACGAAAGCGCTCGGATGTCATCCCAGTTCCAGCGGATTTTCCCCAGCCAGCTTCTGCCAAACAACTTGGGGCAATCCCCTGGCACAATCCACAGCAGGAGTTCGTGCACTGCTCCATCATAGGAGACTTTGACTTCAGCACTTACAAGGATTAGTTCCTTGGTGTAAGTCCTTAGTTTGGTGTGAATGGGGCTGAGCTTGGGCCTGTGTGCCTACTTTCCCCACAGCCTGTCGAAGGCCGTTTTACTCATTATGGACTGACTTGCCCCCGTGTCCAGCTCCATAGACACTGCAATAATGTTCAATTAAACTTTCAACATTATTGGTGGACATTTTGTCGTGAATGTGTGTATCCCGTAACCTCTGCCTCCTCAGTACAAGTTTCCAATTCCGTCTGAACCAATGTGGATCGATCTTCCTTTGCAACGAGGTGGTTTGCAGTATTTGCAGAATTTGCAGCTCGCCTGCACATTCGTTGGAGGTGTCCCATTGTTCTGCAGCCATTGCACGCACAGAGCTTAAAGCGGCATTGATGGGGCCGATGATCACCTCCGCATCACCAACGGGGTGCGAACTGCCTCACATTAACAGATGATGGTGGACTCTGGGTCAATTGAGGTGGGGCCACAGCAGCCGGCGTGTACATTCTGTCCTGTACATTTCTGCTCAAAACCGACGTTACTTTATACACTGTACTGGCCGAAACTTCTTTGTTCTGCAAAATCTGCTTGGTGTTGTCGCTGGTGGAAATAAATGCCTGGGCTATCGTTATGACTTTATTCAGATTTGGAGTTTCTACAGTCAACACTTTGCGAAGGGTTGTTTCATGTCTGATGCCCAGCACAAAGAAGTCTCTGAGCATTTGTTCGAGGAATCCCTCAAACTCACAATGTCCTGCAAGGTGCCTTAGTTCGGCGACGTAGCTCGCCACTTCCTGGCCCTCCAATCGTTGACACATGTAGAACCGATATCTAGCCATCAAAACGCTTTCCTTACGATTTAGGCGCTCCCGGACCAGCGTACACAGTTCTTTGTAGGATTTCTCTGTTGGTTTTGCTGGGGCCAGGAGATTCTTCATGAGGCCATAGGTTGTTGCCCCACAGAGAGTTAGGAGGAGCGCCCTTCATTTGGTCTCGTTCACGTCACCTTCCAGCTCGTTGGCCACGAAATATTGGTCAAGTCTCTCCACGAAGGCCTCCCAATCATCTCCTCTGAGCACTTCTCCAGGATGCCGACTCTTCTTTGCATTTTTGCGCAGTTGTTTGTTACCTCGTCGTCAATTGTTACAGTCACAATAAATGGTCAGACTGAGTACTGTGTGTATTGAGCAAGTGTGATCTTAGCTCCTTTATTAAGATTCCAGTGTGCAAGTACCTCGTGGGTGGCCTGCTTATATACGGTGCTCCCAAGGGTTGCTGGAATCCCTTGGCACTCCAACAGGTAGGCCCTCAGGGGGACGTTTCCCCTGGCTGGGGTAGGAAATTTAGGACTGAGATGAGGAGAAATTTCTTCACTCAGCGGGTGGTGAACCTGTGGAATTCTCTACCACAGAAGTCTGTGGAGGCCAAGTCACTGAATATATTTGAGAAGGTGATAGATAGATTTCTAGACACAAAAGGCATCAAGGGGCATGGAGAGAAAGCGGGAATATGGTGTTGTGATGGGGGGTCAGCAATGATCACATTGAATGGCGGTGCAGGTTTGAAGGGCCGAATGGCCTACTACTGCTCCTATTTTCTGTGTTTCTATGTTTCTAATATGGCACCTCATGAGTGAGACTCAGGACATTCAGGATTCCCAATCCATTTCGGGTTTGTGCTGGGTTTTGGTTAGAGAAGTCCTTGGGCTGGTTAAACCTCTGACCCTGAGTGAGCAATGTCTTCACCGAGCGGTTAGATATACTTGCAGGTGCTCTTCAATTGCTCCACGTTGTCCATGACCATGCTGAACGGTGAGCCCCAGTCTCGCTCGAACATTTCTCACAGCGGCTGTGTGACCGTGGACCCTGGGGGTGGTGTGGGGGAATCGGTCTGGTTTACCCCCAGGCCCACTCCTGCTGGATTCTCAAAGTGCTCACCAAACCAGTTGGAAGTCCCTGAAACACAGAAAAACATCTGGGGCTGGATTTTTGACTGTCTAACGCCTGAGTCAGCAGCCAGAGGGGGCGTTAATGGGAGCGTGCGAGGTTACTGACCGGGTACGCAGCGTTTAGCACCCCGACCGGAAATTCATTCAATGCTCAAAGGGGCGCAAAGTAGTAACACCCGTCTGCTGACGATCACTCCGATCAGGACACATTCCTGGTGCAACGCCCCACACTTGTGCCCCGGTCAGTAAATTAGGTGCAGCACCAAGCTAGAAAACTGGAATGATTCACTTTCACTCATAGGTTCCAGATTTTTGGGATAGGAGCGGGTAAGATCTGCTGCAGCTTGCTTGATCTCATGCGTCGAGAGAATGGCTCGCTTGGACAGGAATCCAAACTTACAGTTGCTTCCCTTGTCTGCTTTAAGGCGGTGTTTCAAGCTACTGATTCGTTGATCAATGATGACAAGGAACACTTCAGGTTTAATTTTCTCCTTGGGAGACAGCGCAGTGTTTTCAGCATCTCCATCGTCATAGCGATGGGTGCGTACCCCGACGTGCCTCTGAGCTGAACTATACTCGTGGCCACACACTTTAATCCCGAGGTCTTCAAATTCCTCAAACTCTGTCCGCTGGGTCTTGACAAAATCAACAAGGGACTCAACTAAGGAAACCATGACATTCAGATTCAAGCCAGGCTCTTGAAATGAGAGATTGGTCAGGTGAAAGCGCTTCTAGACTCTGTTCCAAATAACAATGAGAATCGCTGAATCCAGTTCACCCAGTTTGTCAAGGAACAACTGAGCTTCATTTCGGCATTCAACTTTCTGTTCCCCGTCAGTTGCCAGGGATTCCAACACTTTGCATATATGAGTGTAACCTTTGAGCAGGGCTAACACTGCTTCATACATTGCTGACCATCGACTAGCAGAAAGCTGTTTGACCTCAGACAGACCTCAGGGCTTTAGTTTTTCATAAAGCAGTCGCCAGCGATGCGTCGATGCAGAGAGAAAAGTGTACAACTTTTGTACAATGTCAAACAATCTGAGGATCACTGGGCTGCACTCGGCACTGTTTATCCCCACAAGGTTGAGTGAGTGCGCGTTGTTGCCAAATTAAGTTAATCGAGGGGTTAAGTCATGGCAGGAGAGCTCGGACATTTGTTGTGCTCTTCCTGTGCTATGTGGGAACTCAGGGACGCTTCCAGCATCCCTGACGACTACATGTGCGGGAAGTGTATCAGTCTGCAGCACCTGACAGACCGCATTGCGGCACTGGAGCTGCGGGTGGATTTACTCTGGAGCATCCGCGATGCTGAGGATGTTGTGAGTAGCACGTTTTGTGAGATGGCCACACCGCAGGTAAAGGGTACACAGCCAGATCGGGGATGGGTGACCAACAGGAAGAGCAGTGGAAGGAAGGTAGTGCAGGGATCCCCTGTGGTCATCTCCCTGCAAAACAGATACACCGCTTTGGGTACTGTTGAGGGGGATGACTCATCAGGGGAGAGCAGTAGCAGCCAAGTTCATGGCACCGTGGGTGGCTCTGCTGCACAGGAGGGCAGGAAATAGAGTTGGAGAGCTATAGTGGTCAGGGATTCTATTGTAAGGGGAATAGAATCGAGACTCCAGGATGGTCTGTTGCCTCCCTGGTGTTAGGGTCAAGGATGTCTCGGAGCCGGAGCGGGTGCAGGACAATTTGAAAAGGGAGGAAAGTGGCCACTGGAGTGAGTATAATTTAAATACCGCTCCAGTTTCCTTCGGTTTCAAAAGTCTGAGGAAAGTTTGGCCACTCGCTGGTTCTCAGGTAGTGTCTGAATGAGATCCAGGACAATCTGGCTAATACCTTTTAAACTTCGGGAAGGATAGGGAAATCGCGCGGCGACGCGAACCGCGCAGCGACGTGAACCGCGCAGCGACGCGGAAGGATAAGTAGGGCTTAGAATAGGTAAATCTGGAACCTAGAACAAATTAAGTAAGGCTTACTGCGCGGCGACGCGGAGGGATAGACAATCGCGTGGCGACGCGAACAGGAAAACCACGCGACGACACGGAGGGATAGATAATCGCGCGAACCGCGCGGAGACGCGGAGGTTAGGGAGTTAGGTAAATTAAGCCGTGGGGCAACGCGGGACTGAGTAAATTTAAAATTGTACTTATTCCAGGTACGGCGTCGATCTTGTATATCAATTGGTCCGCCAAGGCTCTGGGTAAGATAACTTAAACCACCGCGGGGTGACGCGGGGACAATCGGGATTAATTAGGACCCGGATCCAATGCGGGGCGACGCAAGGGATCGGGATTAATTAAGACATCCTACGTGGGGCGACGCGAGGATGGGTAATCGTTTAGATAGAACCATGAATACCGGTCGTCCACTACAAAAGTTATGTGAGGAATTCCCTGAAAAAGCTGGACAATTTAGACTGTTATCTGCAACTTTGAACAAATTACTAGGAGATGATCAATGGCCACTAGGGGGCACCAAAAGCTTGGAGGTAGCAAAATGGGCACAGGGATTAATTTGGAAGAGGGGACGCGGGAAAGGGGATAGGGATCTAATAGCCGCATCGAGGCATTACTGTCAAAAGCTAAAAGATACATCAATTCTGTCGAGTTGGCAGGAAAACGCCACTAAATTAGGAATTTCATTGACAGAAGGAGGACATATTAAAACCGTAGATGTCTTAAAGAAAGAGTGCGCGCAGGAGAAACGTACTAAGAGTTCCACTGGGACCTCTGAGAAAGGTATTGACCGACTACGTAGTCAAATGGTTGGCCTTGCGTCGACCGAGGCTGACGAGGAAATTGATGAATGGTCACTGACACGGCGCCCAACGGCGCCACCCACAGCCCCTGGCCCCTTACCACAGTCCTCTTCCCGTCCACCTCCACCTTACACTCCGGCGGTAGGAGGTAAAGATAAAGATAACCCCACACCAACGAACCGACAAGCCAGACGGACCCTTCATCCTCTGATGGCGACTTAGATCCCCAGTTCACGAGCCATGTAACTAAGAGGACCAGATCTCACACCCGGAAGGGCAGATCTACATCTCAAAAGCACCGGCAGTCCCGTGAATCCGCTAGTCAGAATACCAGTCGTGAAAGGCAAAACAAACCCTCCCGCCGATCTGGATGCGGAGGTGCTGCGCAGTCAGATGGCTCCGAGCCACCCTCCGACCCAGAAACGTCTCCCGAGGTTGACGACCGCATCCCAAAGCCCCGGCAACAATTCCCAGTCCGACCAATGCCAAACCTTGATGCACAACAAGCTGCAGACCACCCCACCATAGATGTCTATGTGCCTTGGAAACCGAACGAAATTATGGCCATTCTGGCCACCATGCCAGATCGAAAGAGAGAACCTGTCAAGTTCATAGATCATCTTCGAACTACCGTCGCAGTTTATAATGCAGAGTCAAGGGACCTGTGGGCCCTGGTACAACAGACCCTGAGCCCAACTGAGCATGCCCGATTTCTAACTCACCTAAGACGGGCAACCCATGACGCGTTGGTGGCTGCACACCCTAACAATGCCCAGGACCGCCTAAACGCTGTTTTTACTGCTCTCGGCACGACCCTTCAGAAGCCCATCAGTATGGCCGCAGTATTCGAAACTAAACCCAAACGAGACGAAACTGCCGACGAATTCGTGGAAAGATTCATTGAAATATACGGAGGTCAATCAGGAGATAATGCCTTTAGGGCGGGAGAGGATTCACCTCATCCTACTTCAGTGCCTGCCCTATTCGATTGCTCACGCTATCCGGACCAATAATATGAATTGGGCAGATAACAGTAAAGCCCAGATAGAAAGGGCGGTGAAATATTATTGGCAGGAAAAGAAAGAAGAGGGGGGAGGTGCGCCCCCAACCTGGGTCAAGACTGAATACGTGACTAGAAAGTGGGAGCCTCCTCAAGGGGAAAGACCGACACCCAACCCGAGAGAATATCAAATGGAACCACAGTACTGTGTAAGGGGTTGGGTAGATAACCGGGGATATGGGAATACCCAACACCCCAGCGGCCCCGGCCCGCAAAGTATGGACCATCACATGGTCTTCCCCGATCAGGAAGAGGAAGCGGTCGGGGCTATGGAAGGAGAGGGCAAAGCTTCAATTGTGGGGAAGAAGGACATTGGAAGGGAGAGTGCCCCTTCGATCGGCACGAAAGAGGAAGAGGAGGAAGAGGAGGGGGGCAAGGGGGGAGAGGACGGGGATCTTATACTAACTTCTCCCAGAACAACCCCTTTGGCCAACCGTCCCCTGATTATTCATATTGACCATGTCGCTTGATTGTACAGGGAACCTCCCCGGATGACGAACCGATGATATCGTTAAAAATTCGGAATGAGTGGCAACCCTTCTTGATCGATACGGGAGCCTCTATGTCTTCTGTACAGTCGAAGCTTAAACTCCTCGCCTCCACTGAGACACAGGGACTGTCAGGGTTCCTGGGACAAGTCTCTACATTCCCGGTGTCAGAACCGGTTCAAGTCGGTTACGAGGAACATCGATTTGTTATCACGACCAATCTGGACTGTAACTTGATGGCTAGAGACCTCCTCTGCAAATTCCATTTGCATTTGGAGTGCGGAGATGATGAGATTATTGTAAAACAGGGAACCCTTAAGCGACAGTATTATACCATTAGGACCCCTCAATGGTGGCCTCTGGACCTGCCACAGGCACCTTATCATGTGACCCTAGCATACGATCCCAGCGGCAAGAATCAGGATCTCCAGAACCTTTATCAGGATCATGAAGGGGAAGAGAAGGAAATTCTCTTAAGGGCTAGAATGACTGGACCGGAAGGGAAGGCAGATTTTGTGGAAATGGATAAGAATCTGTGGAGACAGCCCCCGACGGTGGCACCACATGTTACTCGTGAAGTATTACCTCCCCACCACGCTAAAGATTTAGGAATTATGGTGTGCCAAGCTATAGACGAGGCTGACCCTACCAGCCCGGATTTGCAGATTGTAAAACATGGCCGAACAGTCCAATTCCACAGGGACCCCGAGAAGGTCCTACCGACTCTGCAGCATCAGACTGGCTCTAACATACCCGACTATGTGGATCCTCATGTATGGGCAGAGGACCTCTCCCAAGTAGGTTATACTCCCATTGATCCGATTGAGATCCCGGTGCAGAGCAACGTGGATTGGCCCTCTATCCGACAGTACCCACTGAAACCACAGGCAATACCAAGTATCCACCGATTGATCAAGGGACTAGTTGAACAGGGGATTTTGGTCCAATGCCAGTCCACGTGTCATACCCCTATACTGGCAGTCCCTAAGCCAGGCAAGTCAAACGAATACCGCTTAGTCCAAGACCTTCGAACTATCAATGCTATCGTCCAGCCTCTGCACGCTCTGGTTCCCAACCCAGCGCAGATACTGTCATTAATCCCAGCAAACGCCAAGATCTTCGCAATAATAGACCTCCAACACGCCTTCTTCGCTTTGCCGCTAGCCCAGGCGAGTCAGTACCTATTCGCCTTCACTTACCAGGGACAGCAATATACATGGACTAGACTTCCCCAAGGGTTCATCCACTCCCCGACCTTATTCTCAAGGTGCCTGCAGAGACAGTTACAGTCCCTCACGCTGACTAAGGGATCCACTTTGATTCAGTATGTGGACGATTTACTGGTAGCCAGCGCAGGTGAACCAAGTAATCAGGAGGATGCTAATCAGTTACTGAATTACTTGTCCTCCCTGGGATACATAGTTTCCCCATCAAAGGTCAAAATTGGCCAGTCTCAAGTCAAGTTCCTTGGGATCATTTTATCAGGCACCCACCGAGCCTTGGAGGCTAGCCGAGTCGAACCGATTTGCCAGTTTCCAGTCCCGAGCACGGCTAAACAAATGCGACAGTGGTTGGGGATGATCAATTACTGTAGATCCTGGATCCCTGATGTTGCCCTGATGACTAAGCACCTCACACGTAACACAAACAAGGAAGGCAGCTTTAAAATAAAAAACGCAGACGTCCAAGCCTTTAAGGAACTAAAGACAGCCCTGCTGCAAGCTCCGGCTTTGGGCCGGCCCCTCTATGACCGGCCCTTTCAACTGTATTGTACGATCCTGAAAGACTGTGCTACGGCTGTCTTAACTCAGAAACACGTGGATACGCATAGGCCTGTTGCCTACTACTCTTCCAAAATAGACCTCGTTGCCTTGGGGCACCCTGTATGTACTCAAATATTAACCGCCATCTACAGTAGCATTCAATCCGCCACCAACCTTACCCTCCAGCAGGATATTGTTGTATACACCTCTCACTCCGTAGCTGCCCTCCTGGGTCAGCTGCAGACTCAATACCTTACCATGGCCAGGCAAAGTAGGTATGAGATCTACCTACTAAATAATCCTAAGCTGACCTTTCGGCACTGTACTGCCATTAATCCGGCCTGTTTTCTTACCGAGCCACCCCAAGATGAGGAAGAACCCAGTCATGACTGTTTATCTTTAATTCAAGAGGCCACCTCGGTTAGGGAAGATTTAGTTGATGTACCAATGGAGGACCCCGACTGAATTATGTATATTGACGGAAGCTCGTCCATTGACCTGAAGGCGGACGAATTTCGGGATATGCCATAGTAAACCAGGAGAATCAGGTCTTGGAATCTGCCGCCTTTGAAACTGCCTATTCCGCCCAACAAGCTGAACTATTCGCCCTCACCTGAGCCTGTATCTTGGCTAAAGACCTCAAGGTCAATATCTATACCGACTCTAGGTATGCCTTTGGGGTAGCCCATGATTTCGGACAATTATGGAAAAATAGGGGATTCCTAACCTCACAGGGGAATGAGATATCCCATATGCAACTTGTATATGACTTGTTGCAAGCCCTCATGCTCCCCAAGCGCATTGCCATTGTTAAATGTACCGCCCACACCACCGGAAAATCCCCGGTTGATATAGGGAACCACTGTGCTGACAAAGAGGCCAAACAGGCCTCTCGTGGACAACAAATGGTAGTGCCCAGAATGATGAGTCAAACTAAAAGTCCTGCAAAGGATAAGTTAGCCTCGGAAAAACCAATGCCAACCATCCAAGATGTCATTAAAGCACAGGAGGACGCTCCTGAAAAAGATAAACTGTTGTGGAAAAATTATGGATGTACTTCTGACAATGTTTCTAAACTCTGGACCACTCCTGCGGAACAGACTTGCATGTCTGACGAGTTGGCCCTATGGGTTATTGCATGTGTGCATTTTGCTGCTCATTGTGAAGCAAGGACAACAAGTGACGCACTTTTGGCCACTTGGTGGCACCCAAGACTCCAGGCGCTGGCCCAGAACATCAGTAGTCGCTGCCTGGTTTGCCAACTGCATTATCCAGGGAAGGGAGTCCCCTGTGATTGGGGTAAGACGCACCTACCCGAAGGTCCCTTTGAGACATTGCAGTTGGACTACATTGAGTTGCAAAAAGTTCAATGTTACAAATATGTGTTAGTAATAGTAGATGTGTTTAACAAATGGAGCGAAGCCGACCCTACCCTGGACAATAAGGCTCAAACTGTTGTTAAGGTGTTAATGAGGGAAATTATTCTGAGATATGGTATCCCAGCTCGACTGAGTTCCGATAATGGCCCTCACTTTATTGGCCAAGTTAACAAAGAATTCTGTTCCCAGATGCGCATTAACCAGCAGCTGCATTGTGCCGACCGACCCCAAGCTGCGGGACTAGTTGAACGTGCTAATCAAACTCTTAAAACCAAGCTTGCAAAACTGGTAGCATCAACCGGACTCAATTGGCTCAAACTCCTTCCTATAGCCCTATTCCAGATCCGAACTACTCCCACCGATAAGGCTGGACTGACCCCCGCTGAGGTCATTTATTCTTAGTCCTGACCAATACCTCGGGGATCAGGAGGCCAACCGGGAACATATGTTTAACCCGAAATGACACCAGTAGCAAGGGACATATCATAGGGTACAGCAATTGCCCACACAGTCTCAACATCACAACAGGTGCACGAGTCACTATCCTCTCTCACCTTCCGAATAAAACAGGTGGAGATCTGTGGGCCCAGTCTTGGGACCCCAACACAATATATCAGAAGGCAGCATATAACGCCACGTGTTTTGTGTGCGGGCATAGGGCATATCCCTGGTTGGACAGGGTCCTGCTATCTGGGATATGTGGTGCCATTTGTGCGGCAAACACGTTCCTTGGCGGAAGCACATGCCTCCAGCCGACACAGGCGAGCCCTCACCTCCGCCGAAAGGTTCTTTGGGGTCATGATGTTCCCATTCGAGATAGGACGCACCATGGATGAAGTACAGAACCTAGAGAGGGTATTGGAACAGATAGCTAACTGTACCGCTGTAGCTCTGGAGGACATCACGGCTGAAATGGTAGCAATGCGGACCGTAGCATTACAAAACCGAATGGCCCTCGATTACCTGTTAGCTGAGAAATGGGGAACGTGTGCCCTGATTGGATCTGAATGTTGCACTTACATTCCCGATAGTTCAGAAAACATAACCAATCTCGCTGATCACATAAGAAGGGAGGTGAAGAAGTTATCCACGCCAGCAGGAGGATCTAGCTGGTTTGATTGGCTATTAGGTGGATCCTGGGGATCCTATCTAATGCATGGGGCAATTATTCTCATCGAAGTAATAATTACCTGTTGCTTGATTGTTGGTTGCTTTAACCTTTGTTGTAAAGTCATGATGGCAAGGTTAGCAAACCCTCTTGTGGCCACGGGCTCCCGGGTTATGATCCAGCAAACTAAAGACCTACTCGACAAGGAGGATCAGGAAAGAGAGTGTGAACGGCTGAATGCGATACTCCTAGAATAATCCTAAAGGTTATCATGGAATGATAAAAGGGGAGAATGAGAATGTTGGAAAATGTATACAGACATTGAAGTTGAGAATGTGGGAAAATGTATACAGATATTGAAGTTGAGAATGTGGGAAAATGTATACAGACAGTGAAATTGAACAAAGGATTCATGGAGGAATAGCCTTAAGAATGTCAGACTGCAAATGTTACAACATTGGCACAAATAACAGACTGGCTCAAGGTCTTGCAAAGTCACACCAGTAAACTTGAAACAATAAAGGGTGAGAAAGGCTCTTTGTGTAAAAACAGCCCATACAGATGTCGGCTCATGAATGGACAAAGGGAAGGAGGGATCATAAGGGGATAGGCTGAACTGAATATCACTCTAATTGTATCATGTTCTGAAAATGTATAACCGTTGCGACCCTACATTGTAACAGGACTTGTCCATAGGGAGTGGGTGCACTCTAGAGGGAGAGCATTCCTTCTTTCTGATAAGTCCCGGCCGGTGAAACAATTAATAAAGTCTGCTTTGTTATAAGCGGCAACGTTGTTCGACTCAGTGAATTCGCTGAACCAGATTGAGGGAAAGAATCCGAATTTACACTACCAGTGCCACTAGTAAGAGTAGGAATCGCAGGATCGCTCAGATGAATACGTGGCTTGAGGAGTGGTGCAGAAGGGACGGATTCAAATTCCTGGGACATTGGAACCGGTGCTGGGGGAGGTGGGACCAGTACAGTGCTGTTGAGGGGTTGAACTACTAAAAAAGGGCCACATTGCAGCAAAATTCTAAAAGGGCAAAATGTGTTAAAAAAAACACCCCTAAAGGCTCTGTGCCTCAATGCGAGCAGTATTTGTAATAAATTGGCAAATTAACTGCACAGGCAGCAATTAATGAATATGATATAATTGGCATCAAGGAGACATGGCTCCAGGGTGACCAAGGCTGGGAACCAACATCCAGGGATATTCAACATTCAGTAAGGATAGACAGAAAGGAAAAGGAGGTGGGGTAGCGTTGCTAGTAAGGAAGGACATTAGCTTGGATGATGTGGAATCTGTATGCGTGGAGCTGCGGAATACCAAAGGGCAGAAAACACTAGTGGGAGTTGTGTACAGACCACCAAACAGTAGTAGTGAGGTTGGGGACAGCATCAAACAAGAAATTAGGGATGCGTGCAATTATCATGGGCAACTTTAATCTCCACAAAGATTGGGCTAACCAAACTGGTAGCAATACAATGGAGGAGGATTTTCTGCAGTGTATTAGGGATGGTTTTCTGGACCAATATGTTGAGGAACCAACTAGAAGGCTGGCCATCCTCGAATGGGTGATGTGTAATGAGAAAGGACGAATGAGCAATCGTGTTGTGCGAGGCCCCTTGGGGAAGAGTGACCATAATATGATAGAATTACTTATTAAGATGAAGAGTGACACAGTTAATTCAGAGACTAGGGACCTGACCTTAAGGAAAGGTAACTTAGATGGCATGAGACGTGAATTGGCTAGAATAGACTGGCAAATGATACTTAAGGGGTTGACGGTGGATAGGCAATGGCAAACATTTAAAGATCACATGGATGAACTTCAACAATTGTACATCCCTGTCTGGAGTAAAAATAAAACGGGGAAGGTGGCTCAACCGTGGCTAACAAGGAAAATTAAGGATATTGTTAAATCCAAGGAAGAGGCATATAAATTGGCCAGAAAAAGCAACAAACCTGAGGACTGGGAGAAATTTAGAATTCAGCAGAGGAGGACAAAGGGTTTAATTAGGAGAGGGAAAATAGAGTATGAGAGGAAGCTTGCCGGGAATATAAAAACTGACTGCAAATGCTTCTATAGATATGTGAAGACAAACGTAGGTCCCTTGCAGTCAGATTCACGTGAATTAATAATGGGGAACAAAGAAATGGCAGACCAGTTGAACAAATGCTTTGGTTCTGTCTTCACGAAGGAAGACACAAATAACTTTCTGAAAGTACAAGGGGACCGAGGGTCAAGTGAAAAGGAGG
The DNA here is from genome assembly GCF_044704955.1 of Pristiophorus japonicus. Taxonomy (NCBI): domain Eukaryota; kingdom Metazoa; phylum Chordata; class Chondrichthyes; family Pristiophoridae; genus Pristiophorus; species Pristiophorus japonicus. The sequence goes on along the minus strand of NC_091993.1, from coordinate 43,708,069 downwards.
AACTGAAGGATATCCTTATTAGGTGGGAAATTGAGTTAGGGAAATTGATGGAATTGAAGGCCGATAAATCCCTGGGGCCTGATAGTCTGCATCCCAGAGTACTTCAGGAAGTGGCCCTAGAAATAGTGGATGTATTGGTGATCATTTTTCAAAAGTCTATCACACTGGATCAGTTCCTATGGACTGGAGGATAGATAATGTAACACCACTTTTTTAAAAAGGAGGGAGAGAGAAAATGGATAATTATAGACCGGTTAGCCTGACATCAGTAGTGGGGAAAATGTTGGAATCAATTACTAAAGATGAAATAACAGTGCATTTGGAAAGCAGTGACAGGATCGGTCCAAGTCAACATGGATTTCTGAAAGGAAAATCATGCTTGACAAATCTTCTGGACATTTTTGAGGATGTAACTAGCAGAGTGGACAAGGGAGAACCAGTGGATGTGGTGGACTTGGACTTTCAAAAGGCTTTTGACAAGGTCCCACACAAGAGATTGGTGTGCAAAATTAAAGCACATGGTATTGGCGTAATGTACTGACATGGATAGAGAACTGGTTGGCAGACAGGAAGCAGAGTCGGGATAAATGGATCCTTTTCAGAATGGCAGGCAGTGACTAATGGGATGCCACAGGGCTCAGTGCTGGAACCCCAGCTATTTACAATATACATTAATGATTTAGATGAAGGAATTGAGAGTAATATCTCCAAGTTTGCAGATGACACTAAACTGGGTGGTGGTGTGAGCTGTGAGGAGGATGCTAAGAGGCTGCAGGGTGACTTGGACAGGTTAGGTGCGTGGGCAAATGCATGGCAGATGCAGTATAATGTGGCTAAATGTGAGATTATTCACTTTGGGGGCAAAAACACGATGGCAGAATATTATATGAATGGCGGCAGATTAGGAAAAGAGGAGGTGCAACGAGACCTGGGTGTCATGGTACATCTGTCATTGAAAGTTGGCATGCAGGTACAGCAGGCGGTGAAGAAGGCAAATGGCATATTGGCCTTCATAGATAGAGGATTTGAGTATAGGAGCAGGGAGGTCTTACTGCAGTTCTACAAGGCCTTGGTGAGGCCTCACCTGGAATATTGTGTTCAGTTTTAGTCTCCTAATCTGAGGCAGGACGTTCTTGCTGTTGAGGGAGTGCAGCGAAGGTTCACCAGACTGATTCCCAGGATGGCTGGACTGACATATGAGGAGAGACTGGATTGACTGGGCCTTTATTCACTGGAGTTTAGAAGGATGAGAGGGGATCTCAGAAACATATAAAATTCTGACGGGACTGGACAGGTTAGATACAGGAAGAATGTTCCCGATGTTAGGGAAGTCCAGAACCAGGGGACGTCGTCTAAGGATAAAGGGTAAGCCATTTAGGACTGAGATGAGGAGAAACTTCTTCACTCAGAGTGTTGTTAACCTGTGGAATTCCCTACCGCAGAGAGTTGTTGATGCCAGTTCATTGGATATACTCAAGAGGGAGTTAGATGTGGCCCTTACGGCTAAAGGGATCAAGGGGTATGGAGAGAAAGCAGGAAGAGGGTACTGAGGTGAATGATCAGCCATGATCTTCTTGAATGGTGGTGCAGGCTCGAAGGGCCTAATGGCCTACTCCTGCACCTATTTTCTATGTTTCTATGGGCATTGCTCTTTGATGGTAGTTTGGGCACCAATGTATTTCCCACTCATATTTGAAGCATTATCATACAATTGACCGCAGCAATTTTGTACGTCGATCCCGTTCTCATCCAGAAAGGCCAGTATTATTTCTGCTATTTCTTGTCCCATATGACCGATTATCGGCAAGAACTTAAGGAACCTTTCCTCAGGACCAGTCGTTAGAACTAGGCAGACGACAAATGTCAGCTGATCTGAGTGTGTGACATCTGGCGTTGAATAGAACTGGGGGATTGGGTGGGCAAGCCTGCAGCGTCCCATCCTAGGGCAAGGAATTGCTGGCCAGCCAGTCCCAGCACTCACCTGTACGAACCCTGCCTGTATATCTGAGGGCCCAAATACAAGGACTTTGCTCCCGGGGCAGAGTCTCGCTTGACGGGAGCACAGAGCAATTAATCAGGCATTGAGGGCCAGCGCACCTAACCCGTGGCTCTCTCCAATATCTCGCCGTTAAAATCAACACCCGGGAATAATCAGAAGCACAAGGTATCCAGCGTGATGACCTCCGACCTGCGCTGTCACTGGGCGAGACGCAGAGCCAGGTTGGGAGAGCCACAATATTGGTACGAGAAACACTTGGGATCTCTGAGCGATGATGGCATTTAGTTTTTTGGCTGGTTTCTTTAGCTGGTGTCATGGTGAAGGCCAGTAGACACAATTAGGTACCACTGATGCAGGCAAACGGACATCCAGACTGAAGGATGAACCATTCTAATGTACATTGATTGAGTGAGGATCAATAGTTGATGATCAGGAAAACACACGGGCTAGAATTTCCTCTCAAATTGCCCATTTACCGTCCAGTTACCACCCGTTTTGAGAAAAAATAGAAATTAGCACCCGTTACCGCCGTTACCGCCCCCGATTAGCACCGGCGGTAAATTGGGCCCACCATTACCCGCCGCTACCACCCAGTCACCACCGTTACCACCCCCAATTAGCGGCGGTGGTAATTTGGGCCGCCCGTTACCACAGTTACCACTCCCGATTAGCGCCGGTGGTAATTTGGGCCGCCCGTCACCACAGTTACCGCTCCCGATTAGCGTGGCGATAATTTGGGCCACCCATTACCGCCGCCGATGCTGAAAAGCCCCCGCCCACTTTGCAGATCCCAAACAGTCGGAAAATTCCCTCCCAGCCCGAAATTCCATTAAAATGTGTTTTTAAGGCCCGCTACCGCCCGTTAACGCTGCGCTGGATACCGCCCATTGTTGGAGGACTGACCTGACTTGGGCCCAGCGACATCACTCCCTCCATTTTGCTGCAGCTTCACAGTGGCCCAGAAGATGGTGGATAATGAAGTAAAGCCATTGTTGATGCAAATGTAATGATATGTGCTGTACATATTAACAGATATGTGAGGTTTGTTCAGCATGACCAGCACTACTGTACTGAAGTGATTCTATGCGGATAATGAACTTTTGTATCATTTGAATGTGATTGGGAGAACTTTTCTTCAGTCGGCTTTGGGCTGACATATATGCGGAGATCCTGCTATAAATTGGTTGTGTGTTCGCTGATTGACACTTGAGCTCTGTGGTGGACGGAACATCACCTCACCAACGTGCAAACATTGTATCAGCAAGTCTATGAAGGATTGTGACCTGTAAAAGCCTTGCAAATGATTGGACAGTGCAATAAAAAAGTTCTCCTATTCTAAAGGCTATTCAAAGAGGCTTGTTGTCTCAGACCCACACCAGGCACTGAATTAAATCCCAGTACAGGATTGGAGAGAGAAAGGGGCTCACTGTCCCACACCGAGGGGGGAGGGGTTGTGTCCACGCAATGGGGGCTCATCCAAGTCACTGTGTGTACATAACGGCCCGAGGGGGGCGGGGGGTCATTGCATGTACATAAAGGCCCGAGGGGTGGGGGTCACTGTGTGTACATAACGACCCGAGGTGGGGGGGTCACTGTGTGTACATAACAGCCTGAGGGAGGAGTGGTCACTGTGTGTACATAACGGCCTGAGGGAGGAGTGGTCACTGTGTGTACAGAATGACCCGAGGGGGGAGGTCACTGGGTGTACATAACGACCCGAGGGGGGAGTCACTGTGTGTACATAATGATCCAAGGGGGAAGTCACTGGGTGTACATCCAAGTAACCATACTTCACGGGGCTTTACAGTTTGGCCGTGGGGCTATCCAGCTGTAGCAGGCATCACACTGTAATGTATGCCCCGGTGAGGATGCTCACAGGTTGCTGGAGCTGTTGCATTGTGAGGGGCTGACCCAGTTACGTGATGTTCACAAGACTCAGGGAAACCCCAGTCAGTTGGGTCTGGGCCATCCAGGATAAGGTCTGATTTACAAGGGACGCCCTCAATCACACATTTACAGTTGTCTTTCATAAAAGTTGTCAATGTCCCAGGAGTGAGTGAGACACAGTACAATAATGGTTTCATTGAATAAAATTTTATCTAAAAGTAGGAATTTTTTAAAACGTTAACAAAGTAATGAAATAATATATTTTTGAAGAATATAAATTCTCACAACAACAAACATTATAAAGAACAAACAACAACAACAGTATAAACAGCACGGAAAAGACCCTGCCCCCTCCCACAATTCTACCTGCGCCCACCTTTCCCAACACCTTTCCCCAATACCCCCTGACCCTTGACCCTGACCCCCTCCTCCTCCTCCTCCCACTAACAATCCCTCTGGCCCTGCCCACGTGGGGACCACAACATTCTGCACCAGCACAGCACCTCCATTTATTATTGTTATTATTCTTTTTCACATATATGATTATTATTACTTACATTATGAGTTATATTCTTATATAATATTATATAATTGTGAAAATTGTAAAGAATGCTCAGAAATCCAGCAAATGCTCCCAGCCCCTCTCCCACGGACATCCAAACGCTCCCAGCCCCCCTCCCCACTCCCCAGCCCCCACTCCCCACTCCCCAGCCCCCACTCCCCACTCCTCTGCCCCCACTCTCCACTCCCCAGCCCCCACTCCCCACTCCTCTGCCCCCAGTCTCCACTCCCCTCCCCACTCCCCACTCCTCTGCCCCCCACTCCCCACTCCTCAGCCCCCACTCCCCACTACTCTGCTCCCCACTCCTCTGCTCCCCACTCACCTGCCCCCCCTCCCCACTCCCCTGCCCCCCCTCCCCACTCCCCTGCACTCCTTCCCCACTCCCCTGCCTTCCCCTCTCCCACCCCACTCCCCTGCCCCCCTTCCCCACTCCGCTGCCCCCCCCACTCCTCTGCCTCCCATCCCCACTCCACACTCCCCTGCTCCCCCTCCCCACTCCTCTCACTCTCACTCTCCACTCCCCACTCCTCTCACTCCCACTCTCCCCTCCCCACTCCTCTCACTCTCTCATCCCTCTCACTCTCACCTCCCCACTCTCCTCTCCCAACTCCTCTCACCTCCCTCTCACTCTCCCCTCCCCACTCCGCACACCTCCCTCTCTCTCTCCCCTCCCCACTCCCCTCACCTCACTCTCACTCTCCCCTCCCCACTCCTCTCACCTCACTCTCACTCTCCCTTCCCCACTCCTCTCACTCTCCCCTCCCCACTCCTCTCACTCACGCCCTCCCCCCCACTCCTCACTCTCCCCCTCCCCCCCACTCCTCACTCTCCCCTTCCCCCCATTCCTCACTCTCCCCCTCCCCCCCACTTCTCACTCTAGCCCCCCAATTCTCACTCCCCCCCCCACACTTCTCACTCTCCCCCCCCACTCTCCCCATCCCCTCCACTCCTCTCACTCTCCCCCTCCCCCCCACTCTCCCCGTCCCCCTCCCCCTCCCCCCACTCTCCCCCTCCCCCTCCCCCCCATGCTCCCCCTCCCGCTCTCCCTCCCCCCCAAAATCCCCCTCCCCCTCTCTCCCACTCGCCCCACTCTCCCCCTCCACCCAACTCTCCCCGTTCCCTCCCCACTCCTCACACTTTCCCCCTCCCCCCCACTCCTCTCACTCTCCCCCTCCCCCCTCTCTCTCACACCCCCCACTCTCCCCCTCCTCCCCACTCCGCCCCCCACTCTTCCCCTCCCCCCACTCCTCTCACTCTCCCCCTCCCCCCCACTCCTCTCGCTCTCCCCCTCCACCCACTCCTCTCAACCATCCCCTCCCCCACACTCCTCTCACTCTCCCCCTCCCACCCCCCCACTCCTCTCACTCCCCCCCTCCCCCCCACTCCTCTCACTCCCCCGCACTTCTCTCACTCTCCCCCTCCCCCCCACTCCTCTCACTCTCCCCTTCTCCCCCATTCCTCTCACTCTCCCCCTCCCCCTCACTCCTCTCACTCTCCCCCTCCACCCACTCCTCTCACTCTCCCCCTCACTCTCGCCCTCCCCCCCACTCTCCCCCTCCCGCCCACTCTCCCCATCCCCTCCCCACTCCTCTCACTCACTCCTTCTCCCCCACTCACTCCTTCGCCCCCTCCCTCCCACTCACTCACTCATTCTCCCCTTCCCCGCCCCCACTCACTTACTCGTTCTCCCCCTCCCCCCACTCACTCACTCGTTCTTCCCCTCCCCCCCACTCACTCACTCGTTCTTCCCCTCCCCTCCGCCTCCCCCCCACTCACTCGTTCTTCCCCTCCCCCCACTCACTCGTTCTCCCCCTCCTCCCCACTCACTCGTTCTCCCCCTACCACCCACTCACTCGTTCTCCCCCTCGCCCCCCACTCACTCGTTCTCCCCCTCCCCCCCACTCACTCGTTCTCTCCCTCACCCCCACTCACTCGCTCTCCCCCTCCCCCCCACTCACTCGTTCTCCCCCCACCACCCACTCACTCGTTCTGCCCTCTCACCCCCACACTCACTCATTCTCCCCCTCGCCCCCCACTCACTCGCTCTCTCCCCCCACCCCCCACTCACTCGTTCTCCTCCCCACTCACTCTTTCTACCTCTCCCCCCCACTCACTCTCCCCCTCCCCCCACTCACTCGTTCTCCCCCACCCCCCACTCACTCATTCTCCCCCTCCCCCCCACTCACTCGTTCTCCCCCTCACCCCCCAACTCACTCGTTCTCCCCCCCACTAACTCGTTATCCCCCCCCACTCACTCGTTACCCCCCCCACTCACTCGTTCTCCCCCCCACTCACTCGTTCTCCCCCCCACTCACTCGTTCCCCCCCACTCACTCGTTCTCCCCCCCACTCACTCGTTCTCCCCCCCACTCACTCGTTCCCCCCCACTCACTCGTTCCCCCCCCCACTCACTCGTTCTCCCCCCCACTCACTCGTTCTCCCCCCCACTCACTCGTTCCCCCCCACTCACTCGTTCCCCCCCCCACTCACTCGTTCTCCCCCCCACTCACTCGTTCTCCCCCCCACTCACTCGTCCCCCCCCCACTCACTCGTTCCCCCCCCCACTCACTCGTTATCCCCCCCCACTCACTCGTTCCCCCGCCATCACTCGTTCTCACCCCCTCACTCGTTCTCCCCCCTTACTCGTTCTCCCACCCCCCCCACTCACTCGTTCTCCCCCACCCCCCCCACTCACTCGTACTCCCCCTTCCCCCCCCACTCACTCGTTCTCCCCCCACTCACTCGTACTCCCCCCACTCACTCGTTCTCCCCCCCACTCACTCGTTCTCCCCCCCACTCACTCGTTCTCCCCCTCCCCGCCCCACTCACTCGTTCTCCCCCTCACCCCCCCACTCACTCGTTCTCCCCCTCCCCCCACACACTCACTCGTTGTCCCCCTCGCCCCCCACTCACTCGTTATCACCCCCCACTCACTCGTTCTCCCCCCCCACTCACTCGTTCTCACCCCCACTCACTCGTTCTCCCCCCCCACTCACTGGTTCTCCCCCCCACTCACTCGTTCTCCCCCCCCACTCACTTGTTATCCCCCCCACTCACTCGTTCCCCACCTTCACTCGTTCTCCTCCTCACTCGTTCCCCCCATCACTCGTTCTCCCCCCTCACTCGTTCTCCCCCTCACTCGTTCTCTCCCCCTCTCGTTTTCCCTCCCCCCCACTCACTCGTTCTCCCCCTCCCCCCCATTCACTCGTACTCCCCCTCCACGCCCCACTCACTCGTTCTCCCCCTCCCCCCCACTCACTCGTACTCCCCCCCACTCACTCGTTCTCCCTTCCCACTCACACGTTCTCCCCCCCACTCACTCGTTCTCCCCCCCACTCACTCGTTCTCCCCCTCCCCGCCCCACTCACTCGTTCTCCCCCTCCCCCCCCACCCCCCCACTCACTCGTTCTCCCCCTCCCCCCCACACACTCGTTCTCTCCCTCCTCCCCCACTCACTCGTTCTCCCCTCCCCCACTCACTCGTTCTCCCCCTGCCCCCCCACACTCACTCGTACTCCCCCTCCCCCCACACTCACTCGTTCTCCCCTCCCCCCACTCACTCGTTCTCCCCCCCACTCACTCGTTCTCCCCCCCACTCACTCGTTCACCCCCCCACTCACTCGTTCTCCCCCCCTCACTCGTTCTCCCCCCCCACTCACTCGTTCTCCTCCCCCACTCACTCGTTCTCCCCTCCCCCACTCACTCGTTCTCCCACCCCACTCACTCGTTCCCCCTCCCCACTCAATCGTTCTCCCCACCTCACTCGTTCTCACCCCCTCACTCGTTGTCCCCCCCTCATTCATTCACCCCCCTCACTCGTTCTCCCCCCTCACTCGTTCTCCCCCCCTCATTCTCCCCCCCACTCACTCGTTCTCCCCCACCCCCACTCACTCGATCTCCCCCACCCCACCCCCCACTCACTCATTCTCCCCCCCCACCCCACCCCCCACTCACTCGTTCTCCCCCCCCACCCCACCCCCCACTCACTCGTTCTCCCCCCGCCACCCAACCCCCCACTCACTCATTCTCCCCCCCACCTACTCACCCCCCCACTTCCCCCCACCCACTCCGCCCCTTCTCCCCCCCCACTCACTCATTCTCCCCCACCCACTCCGCCCCTTCTCCCCCCCCCACTCACTCGTTCTCCCCCCCCACTCACTCGTTCTCCCCCCCACTCACTCGTTCTCCCCCCACCTACTCCCCCCCACCCACTACCCACCCCCTCCACGACTAACTCCTCCCCACCCCCCACACACTCCCCTACACCCACACCCCCACCACCCACTCACTCCCCCCCCAGCCCCCACCCACTCACTCGTTCTCCCCCCCAATCACTCGTTCTCCCCCTCACCCCCACTCACTCTCCCCCTCCCCCTCACCCCACTCACTCGTTCTCCCCCTCCCCCCCAACCCCCACTCGTTCTCCCCCTCCCCCCACTCACTCGTTCTCCCTCTCCCACCCACCCCCCACTCACTCGTTCTCCCCCCCCCACTCACACGTTCTCCGTCCCCACTCACTCGTTCTCCCCCCCCCCACTCACTCGTTCTCCCCCCCCGCTCACTTGTTCTCCCCCCCACTCACTCGTTCTCCCACCCCACTCACTTGTTCGCCCCCCACTCACTCGTTTCCCCCCCCCCCACTCACTCGTTCTCCCCTCCCCACTCCCCCCCTTCTCCCCCCCCCACTCACTCGTTCTCCCCCCCACTCACTCATTCCCCCCCCACTCACTCGTTCTCCCCCCCAATCACTCGTTCTTCCCTCCACCCCCCACCCACTCCCACCCCCAACCCACTCCCACTCCCCCCTGCCCGCCTCACTCCCCCCCTCCCCCACTCACTCCCGCCTACCCCCCTCACTCCCCCCTCCCCCACTCCCCCTCACCCACTCCCTCCCCCCCCACTCCCTCCCCACCTCCCCCCCCGACTCCCTCCTCCCCACTCCCAGCCCCTCTCCCACGGAGAGACACCAACCTCTGCACCTTCAAACTGTTGAGTGCGGTCCTTCTGTTGCCTGTGCATGCGCGGGTCAGCTTTGACCCCAGAATGGCGGGAGAATGCGCAGACAAGCGTTTGCGGCCCTGTCACACAACGGTTCAGCTTCCCTTTATACAGGAAAGCTGATAGTCGACTTTGGCCCCGCTGCGCTCCGCTCCCGCACCGCATCGCCGCCGCCGACATGGACCGTCCAAAAACCTCGGGAGCGCGCACCAGCGGCATTCCGGCCGTGGGAAAGACCCAACCGCGCCAATACCGCGTAGGATCGGGCGCGGGTGATCTCCAGGCAATTTCTAGCCCACAGGCAGCTTATTTATGAAGGGTATTGGTAGAAAGTTAGATGACACAATAAACACTGAGAAAAGCAGAAATCGGCCAAGGGAGGGTTTGCAGCCATGTTTGATAGTGACAGAGAATAAACAGACAGTGCTCCCCACACAGCCCACCCGCTCCTTGTAGATGGATATTAGGTTTTGAAGTACATGTAGTTCTTTGTGGACTCTGCTTTCTGCTTCACCAAACTGAGGATAAGAAAGGATTCCCTGAGACAGGTGAGTGAACATGTTGGTGGTGCAACAAACTGTACCAAGGGGTGGTGGGCGCTGGGTTTGTGCCCACAGCAAGTCCTCAATCGCCACTGGGCTGTCGGGGAGGGAGGGGATCTGACAGAAGATAGACCCTTCCCCACAGGGAGTAACACCCCTCCCCCCACCACTGCCGGGTTAATGTGGGCGGGCCCGGGGGGATTGCAGCCAACCTGCTCATAGGAGGTGGGGGGTTCATTTAAATATTATAATGCGGCTGGCGTGCCTCAGATTTAACCTCCATTTCAAATGTAACCCTGGCTGGTCGGGTTTCCATGCCGCGGGGAATCAACCAGCGAAAGTACGGTGAGACCTGCTGGATCCAGGAGGTAAGTGCCGATCCAGCATCCCTGCCTCACCCACACCCCCGCCCCGTGATGGGAGACCTCCCCCTAGGCCTCCAATCCACCCCCGAGGGCTCCCATCCCCCCTAACCCACAGGCCTCGCATTTCCCCCATGTGGTCGACAAATCCCCTCCTCCCCGAAACTTTCCGATTACCCCACGAGGCAACCGATTCTCACCTCGCCCCCGCCCATCCCGGCCTGCCATCCTTACAATCCCCCTCCCCCGATGCCCTGCCCAGAATTATTGCCACCTGCCCAGATGCCCCGCCCAGGATCACTCCCCCTCCCCTTCCCCCATGCCGCGGCCAAATCCCTTCCCCCCCCTTTCCCCCTTTCGCCCATTTTGGGTCTGCGACTTTCTGGACTTCAGACTCATTTCCAAACATAATACGAACGCATACATTACAATAATTTTGTTCTGATGGTCCCTAATACATGTAGAGGTATCGCATCGCCTTGGCTGCATTCGTTCTGACATCTTGCTGGTGATCTGACAGCAAGGCAATAATCTGCTCACAAATCTGAGCTGCAGACTGTGATGTGTAATAATGCGGTGGGGCATTGTACATGAGGAAAGCGAGGAATGTCAGTGCGTTCCCTCTGACCGCAGGAAGCACATTCCTTAGGAAGGCGGCACAGCTCCTTATGTACAAGGGGATCTGGTTGTCCAAGACTTTGGCAATGTGCCTGGAGATGTTGCTTAAATAGTTCTCATAATCCAGGGTGGTCTCCTCCGAGGAAAGTTCTTGGAACATCTTGGATATGTTTGCTGACTCCATTACTGGAGCGTAGGAATTCAGCACGGATTTGCAGACGTTGGTGACTTCAGTGCTCTCAGCGTTGAGATGTAGCAGCAAGCGGATCAAGGTGGACTTGATGTGCTCCATATGTGGAGGGTTCATTTCCACACTCCCAAATCTTATTAGCTTGCCAAGAACGTTAAACGCCGCAGCTCTCATTGTCTCATGCTGATGTTCCAAGTAAGGCTGAACTGCCAGTGCCACATCACCAAGAATGGGATTTGTATAATCCTCCTGGAGCTGACCCAGAACTTTGCACATGCTCGACATTGCCTCAACTGCAATGAGATTCTCGGGTTTGGACTTCTGGTCAATCACAGATAACATTGTGGACAACAGTTTGGTGCAGTATGTGTCTATCTGTTAAGAAGCTCCAATTGCAGCATTTCCCAAACCTTGTACAGCGAGCCATTGGACAATTGGGGACTCATCAAGCAAGCATCGAAACAAACTCTCCAGAAGGGTATCCATCAGCAACAAGTCCCACACCACGGAATGATTTAAAAGCTCCCCAAAGAAGGCAGCTATTGTGATCCTCTGACTCTCTCCTATGTTGACAAGGCAAGGAGTGAGTTGCTCCACAATGCTGATCAGATGCGGGGCAGCACACGCGGTCAATGTGCTTGCCAGCAGTGTAACCCCCTCATGGTGCTTTCTTGGGCTCACAATGAGATCCCAACCTCCCATTTCTCTCATGATGCGATCATCTCCCTTTCCCTGTGACAGGACAGCTCGAAGAATCTCAGCTGAGTAATGGCAAGCGTCGGCATCATTCATTCTTAGAGCAGGGCCGAAGGTGTTCCCAGCCTTTGGAATTGTCAGAAAGTTGGTCGGAAAGCGAACCCAGACACTGAAGCTGAGATGAATCAGAAGGGTGCTGACTAACTGGGGGTAGAGAATGTTTATCACATGCCCTGAGTCAGGCTCACATACCACATCACGAAGAGCACAGAGGACAGCTAAAGTCTGCTGAGTTGCTGAATCTTTTGTATCTGTGACATGGCAATATCTGCCGTCATCATACAATGATTTGATGTTGTTCAGTAAGAATTTGGCCGGTGCTAATACATTACATGTCAGGAGGGATCGCCATATGTCACGAATATATCCATCAAATGGAATGGGGTAAGTGAGGAGAGCGGACAAAACTGCTGGAGTGTATTAGGGATGGTTTTCTGGACCAATATGTTGAGGAACCAACTAGAAGGCTGGCCATCCTAGAATGGGTGATGTGTAATGAGAAAGGACGAATGAGCAATCGTGTTGTGTGAGGCCCCTTGGGGAAGAGTGACCATAATATGGTAGAATTCCTTATTAAGATGAAGAGTGACACAGTTAATTCAGAGACTAGGGACCTGACCTTAAGGAAAGGTAACTTCGATGGCATGAGACGTGAATTGGCTAGAATAGACTGGCAAATGATACTTAAGGGGTTGACGGTGGATAGGCAATGGCAAACATTTAAAGATCACATGGATGAACTTCAACAATTGTACATCCCTGTCTGGAGTAAAAATAAAACGGGGAAGGTGGCTCAACCGTGGCTAACAAGGAAAATTAAGGATATTGTTAAATTCAAGGAAGAGGCATATAAATTGGCCAGAAAAGCAGCAAACCTGAGGACTGGGAGAAATTTAGAATTCAGCAGAGGAGGACAAAGGGTTTAATTAGGAGAGGGAAAATAGAGTATGAGAGGAAGCTTGCCGGGAATATAAAAACTGACTGCAAATGCTTCTATAGATATGTGAAGACAAACGTAGGTCCCTTGCAGTCAGATTCACGTGAATTAATAATGGGGAACAAAGAAATGGCAGACCAGTTGAACAAATGCTTTGGTTCTGTCTTCACGAAGGAAGACACAAATAACTTTCTGAAAGTACAAGGGGACCGAGGGTCAAGTGAAAAGGAGGAACTGAAGGATATCCTTATTAGGTGGGAAATTGAGTTAGGGAAATTGATGGAATTGAAGGCCGATAAATCCCTGGGGCCTGATAGTCTGCATCCCAGAGTACTTCAGGAAGTGGCCCTAGAAATAGTGGATGTATTGGTGATCATTTTTCAAAAGTCTATCACACTGGATCAGTTCCTATGGACTGGAGGATAGATAATGTAACACCACTTTTTTAAAAAGGAGGGAGAGAGAAAATGGATAATTATAGACCGGTTAGCCTGACATCAGTAGTGGGGAAAATGTTGGAATCAATTACTAAAGATGAAATAACAGTGCATTTGGAAAGCAGTGACAGGATCGGTCCAAGTCAACATGGATTTCTGAAAGGAAAATCATGCTTGACAAATCTTCTGGACATTTTTGAGGATGTAACTAGCAGAGTGGACAAGGGAGAACCAGTGGATGTGGTGGACTTGGACTTTCAAAAGGCTTTTGACAAGGTCCCACACAAGAGATTGGTGTGCAAAATTAAAGCACATGGTATTGGCGTAATGTACTGACATGGATAGAGAACTGGTTGGCAGACAGGAAGCAGAGTCGGGATAAATGGATCCTTTTCAGAATGGCAGGCAGTGACTAATGGGATGCCACAGGGCTCAGTGCTGGAACCCCAGCTATTTACAATATACATTAATGATTTAGATGAAGGAATTGAGAGTAATATCTCCAAGTTTGCAGATGACACTAAACTGGGTGGTGGTGTGAGCTGTGAGGAGGATGCTAAGAGGCTGCAGGGTGACTTGGACAGGTTAGGTGCGTGGGCAAATGCATGGCAGATGCAGTATAATGTGGCTAAATGTGAGATTATTCACTTTGGGGGCAAAAACACGATGGCAGAATATTATATGAATGGCGGCAGATTAGGAAAAGAGGAGGTGCAACGAGACCTGGGTGTCATGGTACATCTGTCATTGAAAGTTGGCATGCAGGTACAGCAGGCGGTGAAGAAGGCAAATGGCATATTGGCCTTCATAGATAGAGGATTTGAGTATAGGAGCAGGGAGGTCTTACTGCAGTTCTACAAGGCCTTGGTGAGGCCTCACCTGGAATATTGTGTTCAGTTTTAGTCTCCTAATCTGAGGCAGGACGTTCTTGCTGTTGAGGGAGTGCAGCGAAGGTTCACCAGACTGATTCCCAGGATGGCTGGACTGACATATGAGGAGAGACTGGATTGACTGGGCCTTTATTCACTGGAGTTTAGAAGGATGAGAGGGGATCTCAGAAACATATAAAATTCTGACGGGACTGGACAGGTTAGATACAGGAAGAATGTTCCCGATGTTAGGGAAGTCCAGAACCAGGGGACGTCGTCTAAGGATAAAGGGTAAGCCATTTAGGACTGAGATGAGGAGAAACTTCTTCACTCAGAGTGTTGTTAACCTGTGGAATTCCCTACCGCAGAGAGTTGTTGATGCCAGTTCATTGGATATACTCAAGAGGGAGTTAGATGTGGCCCTTACGGCTAAAGGGATCAAGGGGTATGGAGAGAAAGCAGGAAGAGGGTACTGAGGTGAATGATCAGCCATGATCTTCTTGAATGGTGGTGCAGGCTCGAAGGGCCTAATGGCCTACTCCTGCACCTATTTTCTATGTTTCTATGGGCATTGCTCTTTGATGGTAGTTTGGGCACCAATGTATTTCCCACTCATATTTGAAGCATTATCATACAATTGACCGCAGCAATTTTGTACGTCGATCCCGTTCTCATCCAGAAAGGCCAGTATTATTTCTGCTATTTCTTGTCCCATATGACCGATTATCGGCAAGAACTTAAGGAACCTTTCCTCAGGACCAGTCGTTAGAACTAGGCAGACGACAAATGTCAGCTGATCTGAGTGTGTGACATCTGGCGTTGAATAGAACTGGGGGATTGGGTGGGCAAGCCTGCAGCGTCCCATCCTAGGGCAAGGAATTGCTGGCCAGCCAGTCCCAGCACTCACCTGTACGAACCCTGCCTGTATATCTGAGGGCCCAAATACAAGGACTTTGCTCCCGGGGCAGAGTCTCGCTTGACGGGAGCACAGAGCAGTGAATCAGGCATTGAGGGCCAGCGCACCTAACCCGTGGCTCTCTCCAATATCTCGCCGTTAAAATCAACACCCGGGAATAATCAGAAGCACAAGGTATCCACCGTGATGACCTCCGACCTGCGCTGTCACTGGGCGAGACGCAGAGCCAGGTTGGGAGAGCCACAATATTGGTACGAGAAACACTTGGGATCTCTGAGCGATGATGGCATTTAGTTTTTTGGCTGGTTTCTTTAGCTGGTGTCATGGTGAAGGCCAGTAGACACAATTAGGTACCACTGATGCAGGCAAACGGACATCCAGACTAAAGGATGAACCATTCTAATGTACATTGATTGAGTGAGGATCAATAGTTGATGATCAGGAAAACACACGGGCTAGAATTTCCTCTCAAATTGCCCATTTACCGTCCAGTTACCACCCGTTTTGAGAAAAAATAGAAATTAGCACCCGTTACCGCCCCCGATTAGCACCGGCGGTAAATTGGGCCCACCATTACCCGCCGCTACCACCCAGTCACCACCGTTACCACCCCCAATTAGTGCCGGTGGTAATTTGGGCCGCCCGTCACCACAGTTACCGCTCCCGATTAGCGTGGCGATAATTTGGGCCACCCATTACTGCCGCCGATGCTGCAAAGCCCCTGCCCACTTTGCAGATCCCAAACAGTCGGAAAATTCCCTCCCAGCCCGAAATTCCATTAAAATGTGTTTTTAAGGCCCGCTACCGCCCGTTAACGCTGCGCTGGATACCGCCCATTGCTGGAGGACTGACCTGACTTGGGCCCAGCGACATCACTCCCTCCATTTTGCTGCAGCTTCACAGTGGCCCAGAAGATGGTGGATAATGAAGAAAAGCCATTGTTGATGCAAATGTAATGATATGTGCTGTACATATTAACAGATATGTGAGGTTTGTTCAGCATGAGCAGCACTACTGTACTGAAGTGATTCTATGCGGATAATGAACTTTTGTATCATTTGAATGTGATTGGGAGAACTTTTCTTCAGTCGGCTTTGGGCTGACATATATGCGGAGATCCTGCTATAAATTGGTTGTGTGTTCGCTGATTGACACGAGCTCTGTGGTGGACGGAACATCACCTCACCAACGTGCAAACATTGTATCAGCAAGTCTATGAAGGATTGTGACCTGTAAAAGCCTTGCAAATGATTGGACAGTGCAATAAAAAAGTTCTCCTATTCTAAAGGCTATTCAAAGAGGCTTGTTGTCTCAGACCCACACCAGGCACTGAATTAAATCCCAGTACAGGATTAGAGAGAGAAAGGGGCTCACTGTCCCACACCGAGGGGGGAGGGGTTGTGTCCACGCAATGGGGGCTCATCCAAGTCACTGTGTGTACATAACGGCCCGAGGGGGGCGGGGGGTCATTGCGTGTACATAAAGGCCCGAGGGGTGGGGGTCACTGTGTGTACATAACGACCCGAGGTGGGGGGGTCACTGTGTGTACATAACGGCCTGAGGGAGGAGTGATCACTGTGTGTACATAACGGCCTGAGGGAGGAGTGGTCACTGTGTGTACAGAATGACCCGAGGGGGGAGGTCACTGGGTGTACATAACGACCCGAGGGGGGAGTCACTGTGTGTACATAATGATCCAAGGGGGAAGTCACTGGGTGTACATCCAAGTAACCATACTTCACGGGGCTTTACAGTGTGGCCGTGGGGCTATCCAGCTGTAGCAGGCATCACACTGTAATGTATGCCCCGGTGAGGATGCTCACAGGTTGCTGGAGCTGTTGCATTGTGAGGGGCTGACCCAGTTACGTGATGTTCACAAGACTCAGGGAAACCCCAGTCAGTTGGGTCTGGGCCATCCAGGATAAGGTCTGAGTTTACAAGGGACGCCCTCAATCACACATTTACAGTTGTCTTTCATAAAAGTTGTCAATGTCCCAGGAGTGAGTGAGACACAGTACAATAATGGTTTCATTGAATAAAATTTTATCTAAAAGTAGGAATTTTTTAAAACGTTAACAAAGTAATGAAATAATATATTTTTGAAGAATATAAATTCTCACAACAACAAACATTATAAAAACAAACAACAACAACAGTATAAACAGCACGGAAAAGACCCTGCCCCCTCCCACAATTCTACCTGCGCCCACCTTTCCCAACACCTTTCCCCAATCCCCCCTGACCCTTGACCCTGACCCCCTACTCCTCCTCCTCCCACTAACAATCCCTCTGGCCCTGCCCACGTGGGGACCACAACATTCTGCACCAGCACAGCACCTCCATTTATTATTGTTATTATTCTTTTTCACATATATGATTATTATTACTTACATTATGAGTTATATTCTTATATAATATTATATAATTGTGAAAATTGTAAAGAATGCTCAGAAATCCAGCAAATGCTCCCAGCCCCTCTCCCACAGACATCCAAATACTCCCAGCCCCCCTCCCCAGCCCCCACTCCCCACTCCTCTGCCCCCACTCTCCACTCCCCAGCCCCCACTCCCCACTCCTCTGCCCCCAGTCTCCACTCCCCTCCCCACTCCTCTGCCCCGCACTCCCCACTCCTCAGCCCCCACTCCCCACTACTCTGCTCCCCACTCCTCTGCTCCCCCCTCCCCTGCACTCCTTCCCCACTCCCACCCCACTCCCCTGCCCCCCTTCCCCACTCCGCTGCCCCCCCCACTCCTCTGCCCCCCATCCCCACTCCACACTCCCCTGCTCCCCCTCCCCACTCCTCTCACTCTCCACTCCTCTCACTCTCACTCCCCACTCCTCTCACTCTCTCATCCCTCTCACTCTCACCTCCCCACTCCTCTCACTCTCCTCTCCTAACTCCTCTCACCTCCCTCTCACTCTCCCCTCCCCACTCCGCACACCTCCCTCTCTCTCTCCCCTCCCCACTCCCCTCACCTCACTCTCCCCTCCCCACTCCGCTCACCTCACTCTCACTCTCCCCTCCCCACTCCCCACTCCTCTCACTCTCCCCTCCCCACTCCTCTCCTCTCACTCACGCCCTCCCCCCCACTCCTCACTCTCCCCCTCCCCCCCACTCCTCACTCTCCCCTTCCCCCCATTCCTCACTCTCCCCCTCCCCCCCACTTCTCACTCTCGCCCCCCAATTCTCACTCCCCCCCCCACACTTCTCACTCTCCCCCCCCCACTCTCCACATCCCCTCCACTCCTCTCACTCTCCCCCTCCCCCCCACTCTCCCCATCCCCCTCCCCCTCCCCCCACTCTCCCCCTCCCCCCATTCTCCCCCTCCCGCTCTCCCTCCCCCCCAAAATCCCCCTCCCCCTCTCTCCCACTCGCCCCACTCTCCCCCTCCCCCCAACTCTCCCCGTTCCCTCCCCACTCCTCACACTTTCCCCCTCCCCCCCACTCCTCTCACTCTCCCCCTCCCCCATCTCTCTCACACCCCCCACTCTACCCCTCCTCCCCACTCCGCCCCCCACTCTTCCCCTCCCCCCACTCCTCTCACTCTCCCCCTCACTCCTCTCACTCTCCCCCTCCACCCACTCCTCTCAACCATCCCCTCCCCCACACTCCTCTCACTCTCCCCCTCCCATCCCCCCACTCCTCTCACTCCCCCCCTCCCCCCCACTCCTCTCACTCCCCCGCACTTCTCTCACTCTCCCCCTCCCCCCCACTCCACTCACTCTCCCCTTCCCCCCCATTCCTCTCACTCTCCCCCTCCCCCTCACTCCTCTCACTCTCCCCCTCCACCCACTCCTCTCACTCTCCCCCTCCACCCACTCCTCTCACTCTCCCCCTCACTCTCACCCTCCCCCCCACTCTCCCCCTCCCGCCCACTCTCCCCCTCCCCTCCCCACTCACTCCTTCTCCCCCACTCACTCCTTCTCCCCCTCCCTCCCACTCACTCACTCCTTCTCCCCTTCCCCGCCCCCACTCACTTACTCATTCTCCCCCTCCCCCCACTCACTCACTCGTTCTTCCCCTCCCCCCCACTCACTCACTCGTTCTTCCCCTCCCCCTCCGCCTCCCCCCCACTCACTCGTTCTTCCCCTCCCCCCACTCACTCATTCTCCCCCTCCCCCCCACTCACTCGTTCTCCCCCTACCACCCACTCACTCGTTCTCCCCCTCGCCCCCTCACTCACTCGTTCTCCCCCTCCCCCCCACTCACTCGTTCTCTCCCTCCCCCCCACTCACTCGCTCTCCCCCTCCCCCCACTCACTCGTTCTCCCCCCACCACCCACTCACTCGTTCTGCCCTCTCACCCCCACACTCACTCATTCTCCCCCTCGCCCCCCACTCACTCGCTCTCCCCCCCACCCCCCACTCACTCGTTCTCCTCCCCACTCACTCTTTCTACCTCTCCCCCCCACTCACTCTCCCCCTCCCCCCACTCACTCGTTCTCCCCCACCCCCCACTCACTCGTTCTCCCCCTCCCCCCCCACTCACTCATTCTCCCCCTCACCCCCCAACTCACTCGTTCTCCCCCCCACCCCCCAACTCACTCGTTCTCCCCCCACTAACTCGTTATCCCCCCCCACTCACTCGTTCTCACCCCCACTCACTCGTTCTCCCACCCACTCACTCGTTCTCCCCCCCCCACTCACTCGTTCTCCCCCCCACTCACTCGTTCCCCCCCCACTCACTCGTTCCCCCCCACTCACTCGTTCCCCCCCCACTCACTCGTTCTCCCCCTCCCCACTCACTCGTTATACCCCCCCACTCACTCGTTATACCCCCCCACTCACTCGTTCCCCTGCCATCACTCGTTCTCACCCCCTCACTCATTCTCCCCCCTCACTCGTTCTCCCACCCCCCCACTCACTCGTTCTCCCCCACCCCCCCCACTCACTCGTACTCCCCCTTCCCCCCCCACTCACTCGTTCTCTCCCTCCCCCCCACTCACTCGTACTCCCCCCACTCACTCGTTCTCCCTCCCCACTCATTCGTTCTCCCTCCCCACTCATTCGTTCTCCCCCCCACTCACTCGTTCTCCCCCCCCACTCACTCGTTCTCCCCCTCCCCGCCCCACTCACTCGTTCTCCCCCTCCCCCCCCACTCACTCGTTCTCCCCCTCCCCCCACACACTCACTCGTTGTCCCCCTCGCCCCCCACTCACTCGTTATCACCCCCCACTCACTCGTTCTCCCCCCCCCCACTCACTCGTTCTCACCCCCACTCACTGGTTCTCCCCCCCACTCACTCGTTCTCCCCCCCACTCACTTGTTATCCCCCCCACTCACTCGTTCTCCCCCCCACTCGTTCTCTCCCCCTCTCGTTCTCCCTCCCCCCCACTCACTCGTTCTCCCCCTCCCCCCCACTCACTCGTACTCCCCCTCCCCCCCACTCACTCGTACTCCCCCTCCACGCCCCACTCACTTGTTCTCCCCCTCCCCCCCACTCACTCGTACTCCTCCCCACTCACTCGTTCTCCCTCCCACTCACTCGTTCTCCCCCCCACTCACTCGTTCTCCCCCTCCCCGCCCCACTCACTCATTCTCCCCCTCCCCGCCCCACTCACTCGTTCTCCCCCTCCCCCCCCACTCACTCGTTGTCCCCCTCCCCTCCCACTCACTCGTTCTCAGCCCACTCACTCGTTCTCCCCGCCACTCAATCGTTCTCCCCTCCACTCACTCATTCCCCCCCCACTCACTCGTTCTCCCGCCACTCACTCATTATCCCCCCCCACTCACTCGTTCCCCCCCATCACTCGTTCTCCCCCCCAATCACTCGTTCTACCCCCCACCCACTCCCAACCCACTCCCACTCCCCCCCTGCCCCCCTCACTCCCCCACTCCCCCTCACCCCACCTCCCCCCCCGACTCCCTCCTCCCCACTCCCAGCCCCTCTCCCACGGAGACACACCAACCTCTGCAGCTTCAAACTGTTGAATGCGGTCCTTATGTTGCCTGTGCATGCGCGGGTCAGCTTTGACCCCAGAATGGCGGGAGAATGCGCAGACAAGCGTTTGCGGCCCTGTCACACAACGGTTCAGCTTCCCTTTCTACAGGAAAGCTGATCGTTGACTTTGGCCCCGCTGCGCTCCGCTCCCGCACCGCATCGCCGCCGCCGCCGCCATGGAACGTCCGAAAACCTCGGGAGCGCGCACCAGCGGCATTCCGGCCGTGGGAAAGACCCAACCGCGCCAATACCGCGTAGGATCGGGCGCGGGCGATCTCCAGGCAATTTCTAGCCCACAGGCAGCTTATTTATGAAGGGTATTGGTAGAAAGTTAGATGACACAATAAACACTGAGAAAAGCAGAAATCGGCCAAGGGAGGGTTTGCAGCCATGTTTGATAGTGACAGAGAATAAACAGACAGTGCTCCCCACACAGCCCACCCGCTCCTTGTAGATGGATATTAGGTTTTGAAGTACACGTAGTTCTTTGTGGACTCTGCTTTCTGCTTCACCAAACTGAGGATAAGAAAGGATTCCCTGAGACAGGTGGGTGAACATGTTGGTGGTGCAACAAACTGTACCAAGGGGTGGTGGGCGCTGGGTTTGTGCCCACAGCAAGTCCTCAATCGCCACTGGGCTGTCGGGGAGGGAGGGGATCTGACAGGAGATAGACCCTTCCCCACAGGGAGTAACACCCCTCCCCCCACCACTGCCGGGTTAATGTGGGTGGGCCCGGGGGGAATTGCAGCCAACCTGCTCATAGGAGGTGGGGGGTTCATTTAAATATTATAATGCGGCTGGCGTGCCTCAGATTTAACCTCCATTTCAAATGTAACTGGCTGGTCGGGTTTCCATGCCGCGGGGAATCAACCAGCGAAAGTACGGCGAGACCTGCTGGATCCAGGAGGTAAGTGCCGATCCAGCATCCCTGCCTCACCCACACCCCCGCCCCGTGATGGGAGACCTCCCCCTAGGCCTCCAATCCACCCCCGAGGGCTCCCATCCCCCCTAACCCACAGGCCTCGCATTTCCCCCATGTGGCCGACAAATCCCCTCCTCCCCGAAACTTTCCGATTACCCCACGAGGCAACCGATTCTCACCTCGCCCCCGCCCATCCCGGCCTGCCATCCTTACAATCCCCCTCCCCCGATGCCCTGCCCAGAATTATTGCCCCCTGCCCAGATGCCCCGCCCAGGATCACTCCCCCTCCCCTTCCCCCATGCCGCGGCCAAATCCCTTCCCCCCCCTTTCCCCCTTTCGCCCATTTTGGGTCTGCGACTTTCTGGACTTCAGACTCATTTCCAAACATAATACGAACGCATACATTACAATAATTTTGTTCTGATGGTCCCTAATACATGTAGAGGTATCGCATCGCCTTGGCTGCATTCGTTCTGACATCTTGCTGGTGATCTGACAGCAAGGCAATAATCTGCTCACAAATCTGAGCTGCAGACTGTGATGTGTAATAATGCGGTGGGGCATTGTACATGAGGAAAGCGAGGAATGTCAGTGCGTTCCCTCTGACCGCAGGAAGCACATTCCTTAGGAAGGCGGCACAGCTCCTTATGTACAAGGGGATCTGGTTGTCCAAGACTTTGGCAATGTGCCTGGAGATGTTGCTTAAATAGTTCTCATAATCCAGGGTGGTCTCCTCCGAGGAATGTTCTTGGAACATCTTGGATATGTTTGCTGACTCCATTACTGGAGCGTAGGAATTCAGCACGGATTTGCAGACGTTGGTGACTTCAGTGCTCTCAGCGTTGAGATGTAGCAGCAAGCGGATCAAGGTGGACTTGATGTGCTCCATATGTGGAGGGTTCATTTCCACACTCCAAAATCTTATTAGCTTGCCAAGAACGTTAAACGCCGCAGCTCTCATTGTCTCATGCTGATGTTCCAAGTAAGGCTGAACTGCCAGTGCCACATCACCAAGAATGGGATTTGTATAATCCTCCTGGAGCTGACCCAGAACTTTGCACATGCTCGACATTGCCTCAACTGCAATGAGATTCTCGGGTTTGGACTTCTGGTCAATCACAGATAACATGGTGGACAACAGTTTGGTGCAGTATGTGTCTATCTGTTGAGAAGCTCCAATTGCAGCATTTCCCAAACCTTGTACAGCGAGCCATTGGACAATTGGGGACTCATCAAGCAAGCATCGAAACAAACTCTCCAGAAGGGTATCCATCAGCAACAAGTCCCACACCACGGAATGATTTAAAAGCTCCCCAAAGAAGGCAGCTATTGTGATCCTCTGACTCTCTCCTATGTTGACAAGGCAAGGAGTGAGTTGTTCCACAATGCTGATCAGATGCGGGGCAGCACACGCGGTCAATGTGCTTGCCAGCAGTGTAACCCCCTCATGGTGCTTTCTTGGGCTCACAATGAGATCCCAACCTCCCATTTCTCTCATGATGCGATCATCTTCCTTTCCCTGTGACAGGACAGCTCGAAGAATCCCAGCTGAGTAATGGCAAGCGTCGGCATCATTCAGTCTTAGAGCAGGGCCGAAGGTGTTCCCAGCCTTTGGAATTGTCAGAAAGTTGGTCGGAAAGCGAACCCAGACACTGAAGCTGAGATGAATCAGAAGGGTGCTGACTAACTGGGGGTAGACAATGTTTATCACGTGCCCTGAGTCAGGCTCACATACCACATCACGAAGAGCACAGAGGACAGATAAAGTCTGCTGAGTTGCTGAATCTTTTGTATCTGTGACATGGCAATATCTGCCGTCATCATACAATGATTTGATGTTGTTCAGTAAGAATTTGGCCGGTGCTAATACATTACGTGTCAGGAGGGATCGCCATATGTCACGAATATATCCATCAAATGGAATGGGGTAAGTGAGGAGAGCGGACAAAACTGCTGGAGTGTATTAGGGATGGTTTTCTGGACCAATATGTTGAGGAACCAACTAGAAGGCTGGCCATCCTAGAATGGGTGATGTGTAATGAGAAAGGACGAATGAGCAATCGTGTTGTGTGAGGCCCCTTGGGGAAGAGTGACCATAATATGGTAGAATTCCTTATTAAGATGAAGAGTGACACAGTTAATTCAGAGACTAGGGACCTGACCTTAAGGAAAGGTAACTTCGATGGCATGAGACGTGAATTGGCTAGAATAGACTGGCAAATGATACTTAAGGGGTTGACGGTGGATAGGCAATGGCAAACATTTAAAGATCACATGGATGAACTTCAACAATTGTACATCCCTGTCTGGAGTAAAAATAAAACGGGGAAGGTGGCTCAACCGTGGCTAACAAGGAAAATTAAGGATATTGTTAAATCCAAGGAAGAGGCATATAAATTGGCCAGAAAAAGCAGCAAACCTGAGGACTGGGAGAAATTTAGAATTCAGCAGAGGAGGACAAAGGGTTTAATTAGGAGAGGGAAAATAGAGTATGAGAGGAAGCTTGCCGGGAATATAAAAACTGACTGCAAATGCTTCTATAGATATGTGAAGACAAACGTAGGTCCCTTGCAGTCAGATTCACGTGAATTAATAATGGGGAACAAAGAAATGGCAGACCAGTTGAACAAATGCTTTGGTTCTGTCTTCACGAAGGAAGACACAAATAACCTTCTGAAAGTACAAGGGGACCGAGGATCAAGTGAAAAGGAGGAACTGAAGGATATCCTTATTAGGTAGGAAATTGAGTTAGGGAAATTGATGGAATTGAAGGCCGATAAATCCCTGGGGCCTGATAGTCTGCATCCCAGAGTACTTAAGGAAGTGGCCCTAGAAATAGTGGATATATTGGTGATCATTTTTCAAAGGTCTATCGACTCTGGATCAGTTCCTATGGACTGGAGGATAGCTAATGTAACACCACTTTTTAAAAAAGGAGGGAGAGAGAAAATGGATAATTATAGACCGGTTAGCCTGATATCAGTAGTGGGGAAAATGTTGGAATCAATTACTAAAGATGAAATAACAGTGCATTTGGAAAGCAGTGACAGGATCGGTCCAAGTCAACATGGATTTCTGAAAGGGAAATCATGCTTGACAAATCTTCTGGACATTTTTGAGGATGTAACTAGCAGAGTGGACAAGGGAGAACCAGTGGATGTGGTGGACTTGGACTTTCAAAAGGCTTTTGACAAGGTCCCACACAAGAGATTGGTGTGCAAAATTAAAGCACATGGTATTGGCGTAATGTACTGACATGGATAGAGAACTGGTTGGCAGACAGGAAGCAGAGTCGGGATAAATGGATCCTTTTCAGAATGGCAGGCAGTGACTAATGGGGTGCCACAGGGCTCAGTGCTGGAACCCCAGCTATTTACAATATACATTAATGATTTAGATGAAGGAATTGAGAGTAATATCTCCAAGTTTGCAGATGACACTAAACTGGGTGGTGGTGTGAGCTGTGAGGAGGATGCTAAGAGGCTGCAGGGTGACTTGGACAGGTTAGGTGAGTGGGCAAATGCATGGCAGATGCAGTATAATGTGGCTAGATGTGAGATTATCCACTTTGGGGGCAAAAACACGATGGCAGAATATTATATGAATGGCGGCAGATTAGGAAAAGGGGAGGTGCAACGAGACCTGGGTGTCATGGTACATCTGTCATTGAAAGTTGACATGCAGGTACAGCAGGCGGTGAAGAAGGCAAATGGCATGTTGGCCTTCATAGATAGAGGATTTGAGTATAGGAGCAGGGAGGTCTTACTGCAGTTCTACAAGGCCTTGGTGAGGCCTCAACTGGAATATTGTGTTCAGTTTTAGTCTCCTAATCTGAGGCAGGACGTTCTTGCTATTGAGGGAGTGCAGCGAAGGTTCACCAGACTGATTCCCAGGATGGCTGGACTGACATATGAGGAGAGACTGGATTGACTGGGCCTTTATTCACTGGAGTTTCGAAGGATGAGAGGGGAATCTCAGAAACATATAAAATTCTGACGGGACTGGACAGGTTAGATACAGGAAGAATGTTCCCAATGTTAGGGAAGTCCAGAACCAGGGGACATAGTCTAAGGATAAGGGGTAAGCCATTTAGGACTGAGATGAGGAGAAACTTCTTCACTCAGAGTGTTGTTAACCTGTGGAATTCCCTACCGCAGAGAGTTGTTGATGCCAGTTGATTGGATATACTCAAGAGGGAGTTAGATGTGGCCCTTACGGCTAAAGGGATCAAGGGGTATGGAGAGAAAGCAGGAAGAGGGTACTGAGGTGAATGATCAGCCATGATCTTATTGAATGGTGGTGCAGGCTCAAAGGACCTAATGGCCTACTCCTGCACCTATTTTCAATGTTTCTATGTTTCCATGGGCATTGCTCTTTGATGGTAGTTTGGGCACCAATGTATTTCCCACTCATATTTGAAGCATTATCATACAATTGACTGCAGCAATTTTGTACGTCGATCCCGTTCTCATCCAGAAAGGCCAGTATTATTTCTGCTATTTCTTGTTCCATATGACCGATTATCGGCAAGAACTTAAGGAACCTTTCCTCAGGACCAGTCGTTAGAACTAGGCAGACGACAAATGTCAGCTGATCTGAGTGTGTGACATCTGGCGTTGAATCAACAGATATTGAATAGAACTGGGGGATTGGGTGGGCAAGCCTGCAGCGTCCCATCCTAGGGCAAGGAATTGCTGGCCAGCCAGTCCCAGCACTCACCTGTATGAACCCTGCCTGTATATCTGAGGGCCCAAATACAAGGACTTTGCTCCCGGGGCAGAGTCTCGCTTGACGGGAGCACAGAGCAGTGAATCAGGCATTGAGGGCCAGCGCACCTAACCCGTGGCTCTCTCCAATATCTCGCCGTTAAAATCAACACCCGGGAATAATCAGGAGCACAAGGTATCCAGCGTGATGACCTCCGACCTGCGCTGTCACTGGGCGAGACGCAGAGCCAGGTTGGGAGAGCCACAATGTTGGTACTAGAAACACTTGGGATCTCTGAGCGATGATGGCATTTAGTTTTTTGGCTGGTTTCTTTAGCCGGTGTCATGGTGAAGGCCAATAGACACAATTAGGTACCACTGATGCAGGCAAACGGACATCCAGACTGAAGGATGAACCATTCTAATGTACATTGATTGAGTGAAGATCAATAGTTGATGATCAGGAAAACACACGGGCTAGAATTTCCTCTCAAATTGCCCATTTACCGTCCAGTTACCACCCATTTTGAGAAAAAATGGAAATTAGCACCCGTTACCGCCGTTACCGCCCCCGATTAGCACCGGCGGTAAATTGGGCCCACCATTACCCGCCGCTACCACCCAGTCACCACCGTTACCACCCCCAATTAGCGCCGGTGGTAATTTGGGCCGCCCGTTACCACAGTTACCGCTCCCGATTAGCGGCGGGGGTAATTTGGGCCGCCCGTCACCACAGTTACCGCTCCCGATTAGCGTGGCGATAATTTGGGCCACCCATTACCGCCGCCGATGCTGCAAAGCCCCCGCCCACTTTGCAGATCCCAAACAGTCGGAAAATTCCCTCCCAGCCCGAAATTCCATTAAAATGTGTTTTTAAGGCCCGCTACCGCCCGTTAACGCTGCGCTGGATACCGCCCATTGCTGGAGGACTGACCTGACTTGGGCCCAGCGACATCACTCCCTCCATTTTGCTGCAGCTTCACAGTGGCCCAGAAGATGGTGGATAATGAAGAAAAGCCATTGTTGATGCAAATGTAATGATATGTGCTGTACATATTAACAGATATGTGAGGTTTGTTCAGCATGACCAGCACTACTGTACTGAAGTGATTCTATGCGGATAATGAACTTTTGTATCATTTGAATGTGATTGGGAGAACTTTTCTTCAGTCGGCTTTGGGCTGACATATATGCGGAGATCCTGCTATAAATTGGTTGTGTGTTCGCTGATTGACACTTGAGCTCTGTGGTGGACGGAACATCACCTCACCAACGTGCAAACATTGTATCAGCAAGTCTATGAAGGATTGTGACCTGTAAAAGCCTTGCAAATGATTGGACAGTGCAATAAAAAAGTTCTCCTATTCTAACGGCTATTCAAAGAGGCTTGTTGTCTCAGACCCACACCAGGCACTGAATTAAATCCCAGTACAGGATTGGAGAGAGAAAGGGGCTCACTGTCCCACACCGAGGGGGGAGGGGTTGTGTCCACACAATGGGGGCTCATCCAAGTCACTGTGTGTACATAACGGCCCGAGGGGGGCGGGGGGTCATTGCGTGTACATAACGGCCCGAGGGGTGGGGGTCACTGTGTGTACATAACGACCCGAGGTGGGGGGGTCACTGTGTGTACATAACGGCCTGAGGGAGGAGTGGTCACTGTGTGTACAGAATGACCCGAGGGGGGAGGTCACTGGGTGTACATAACGACCCGAGGGGGGAGTCACTGTGTGTACATAATGATCCAAGGGGGAAGTCACTGGGTGTACATCCAAGTAACCATACTTCACGGGGCTTTACAGTGTGGCCGTGGGGCTATCCAGCTGTAGCAGGCATCACACTGTAATGTATGCCCCGGTGAGGATGCTCACAGGTTGCTGGAACTGTTGCATTGTGAGGGGCTGACCCAGTTGCGTGATGTTCACAAGACTCAGGGAAACCCCAGTCAGTTGGGTCTGGGCCATCCAGGATAAGGTCTGAGTTTACAAGGGACGCCCTCAATCACACATTTACAGTTGTCTTTCATAAAAGTTGTCAATGTCCCAGGAGTGAGTGAGACACAGTACAATAATGGTTTCATTGAATAAAATTTTATCTAAAAGTAGGAATTTTTTAAAACGTTAACAAAGTAATGAAATAATATATTTTTGAAGAATATAAATTCTCACAACAACAAACATTATAAAGAACAAACAACAACAACAGTATAAACAGCACGGAAAAGACCCTGCCCCCTCCCACAATTCTACCTGCGCCCACCTTTCCCAACACATTTCCCCAATACCCCCTGACCCTTGACCCTGACCCCCTCCTCCTCCTCCTCCCACTAACAATCCCCCTGGCCCTGCCCACGTGGGGACCACAACATTCTGCACCAGTACGGCACCTCCATTTATTATTGTTATTATTCTTTTTCACATATATGATTATTATTACTTACATTATGAGTTATATTCTTATATAATATTATATAATTGTGAAAATTGTAAAGAATGCTCAGAAATCCAGCAAATGCTCCCAGCCCCTCTCCCACGGACATCCAAACGCTCCCAGCCCCCCTCCCCACTCCCCAGCCCCCACTCCCCACTCCTCTGCCCCCACTCTCCACTCCCCAGCCCCCACTCCCCACTCCTCTGCCCCCAGTCTCCACTCCCCTCCCCACTCCCCACTCCTCTGCCCCCCACTCCCCACTCCTCAGCCCCCACTCCCCACTACTCTGCTCCCCACTCCTCTGCTCCCCACTCACCTGCCCCCCCTCCCCACTCCCCTGCCCCCCCTCCCCACTCCCCTGCCTTCCCCTCTCCCTCCCCACTCCCCTGCCCCCCTTCCCCACTCCGCTGCCCCCCCCACTCCTCTGCCCCCCATCCCCACTCCACACTCCCCTGCTCACCCTCCCCACTCCTCTCACTCTCCCCACTCCTCTCACTCTCACTCTCACTCTCCCCTCCCCACTCCTCTCACTCTCACTCTCCCCTCCCCACTCCTCTCACTCTCCCCTCCCCACTCCTCTCACTCTCACTCTCCACTCCCCACTCCTCTCACTCTCACTCTCCCCTCCCCACTCCTCTCACTCTCTCATCCCTCTCACTCTCACCTCCCCACTCCTCTCACTCTCCTCTCCCAACTCCTCTCACCTCCCTCTCACTCTCCCCTCCCCACTCCGCTCACCTCCCTCTCTCTCTCCCCTCCCCACTCCCCTCACCCTCACTCTCCCCTCCCCACTCCGCTCACCTCACTCTCACTCTCCCCTCCCCACTCCTCTCACCTCACTCTCACTCCTCACTCTCCCCTCCCCACTCCCTCTCCCTCCACGCCCTCCCCCCACTCCTCACTCTCCCCTCCCCCCACTCCTCACTCTCCCCCTCCCCCATTCCTCACTCTCCCCCTCCCCCCCACTTCTCACTCTCTCGCCCCCCAATTCTCACCCCCCCACACTTCTCACTCTCCCCCCCCACTCTCCCCATCCCCTCCACTCCTCTCACTCTCCCCCTCCCCCCCTCTCCCCCCCTCTCCCCCTCCCCCCCATTCTCCCCCTCCCTCTCTCCCTCCCCCCCAAAATCCACCTCCCCCCTCTCTCCCACTCGCCCCACTCTCCCCCTCCCCCCCACTCCCCACTCTCCCCCCCACTCTCCCCCTCCCCAACTCTCCCCGTTCCCTCCCCACTCCTCACACTTTCCCCCTCCCCCCCACTCCTCGCACTCTCCCCTCCCCCCTCTCTCTCACACCCCCCACTCTCCCCCACCTCCCCACTCCGCCCCCCACTCTCCCCCTCCCCCCACACCTCTCACTCTCCCCCTCCCCCCCACTCCTCTCA